>NC_090736.1:27857886-27872886 GCF_036898095.1 Palaemon carinicauda
ATATATATATATATATATATATATATATATATATATATATATATATATATATATATATATGTGTGTGTGTGTGTATGTGTGTGTGTGTGTATTGTATATATACATACAGTATGTATATTCATATATATATATATATATATATATATATATATATATATATATATATATATATATAAGTACATATATATATATATATATATATATATATATATATATATATATATATATATATATATATATATATATTCTTTTATTTGTGTGTATATGTGTGACAAAATACATGATTAAATTCATCAGCTGAAGTGGAAAAAACATGACTATAGTAATCGTTGATGGGACAACTATGTTCATGGTTTTTTGTTTATTCTCGTATAGCTTCTATATTATACTATTATACTAACCATAGATTTTTCCTACTCGCTATCTTTTGTTTATCCAGTTCTGACCATGAATATGAAGGTACACCACCTGTTCATGAGTTTTTCTACTAAGCACCCTTATTATAAAACAATTATAGGTGGGGAAACACCAAAAAATTGTGATTTGCAGAGATAATAATGGTCAAAATGGTCAAGAAAGTATGTTAAACACTAGATTATATATTGGAAAAATATATGATTCATGTAAGTGTCGGAAAATTAAGTATCTCAATTACCTATAATTACGTCCCTCTGATGGTTTTTGCTCCACAGTGCTTGCTTCCCTCTTGCTTTAGGGTACAATCGGGCACTCTATTCTATCTTATTTATCTTTCTCTTGTTTTTTTTAAAGTTTTATAGCTTATAAATGAAAAAAAAATTAATATTGTTACTGTAATTTCCTTATTTCCTTTCCTCACTAGGCTATTATATTGTTGGAGCCCTTGGGCTTATAGCATCCTGCTTTTCAACTAGAGTTGTTGCTTAGCTAATAATAATAATGATAATAATAATAATAATAATAATAATAATAACAATAATAATAATAAAGAATCCCATTACCCCTCTATGCTGGCACGTGGTTCGTGGATGAGTACTGAAATGGATAGAAGACATCTTCCCCAGACTGCAGTTATAGTGGAACTGAAGCGGAGGTGAAAAAATGGCTCTTGTAAAACAATACCTGGGAACATTTGGAGAAATATTTAGAAGCTTTAATTGGTAATGATTGCATCATAAAAAAAAAAAAAAAAAAAAAAAAAAAAAAAAAAAAAAAAAAAAAAAAAAAAAAAAAAAAAAAAAACAGCAGGCAAAAGCGAATGCAAATGACGCATGTGCAGTAACCCCACCATCAATGTCCGAAAAGTAAACAATTGACTTGAAGAGTGAAATGGTGTTCACATTTTAATCGATACGTAAGTTATCAAGTCCCAGCTTCCATTAATCATGCAGAGAAAACTACCAAACTAGCAAGCACTCGTCTATTTCTTTTAGCGAATTCCAGTTTCTCCAGAAATTAATGCATCGTATATTAACCTAACTTTTTTTATTACCTTTATTCTACTTCATCGTCGCACTCCTGAAATTCATATTTTTTATGGAGGTAGTATCGTCTCAAATGCGTTGCTATGAATGCCAGACGACCAGCGCTCAAACGTCGACGTATTCTCGTATATGAATAATAAACCTTTATCATGTCATTGCTGGAGGAACCATTCTCAAATCATGGTCCCTGGTTCAGGGTTCAGGGTCTTGGGATTTCGACGAGAATATCTTATTTATATCCCTGCGTCAGTATAATCCTAGGTAATTGGATGACCCTTTCTTTTCCGTTGCTAGTGGCTATTCGATGTACCGCTTTATCTATAATTCTCGATAAGAGACGAATTCATTGAATAGCTCTCGGTGAAATTTTCTGCTCATCTTTTATGGAAGCTCTGACCTTTTAGTAATGGATCGCTCTATGAAACCGACTTTGAAATTCCTGGAACAGCAAACATCGATGCTGATATCTGGATTATCGAACTATAAATATAGTGAAGCAAATGATATGGAAGTCACTATGATTGAAGTGACTTTTGCTTCTTTACATAATAGATTGCACAACTTTTGTGCCATTCTAAATTACGCAGCTGTAAACATGCAATACATGCAACAGGGAAGATGGTTACAGTCATGACAACATTGCATTAATCATATTGAAAGAAGAAGATTATAAGATATTTAATCTCCTATTGCTATATGTCTTGGAAAATTTACCAAGCTAATTCAAGAAAGCCTCTGTTTTTTCATTCATACATAAACACATTCAGACATACATTGTTGATAATACTAAACGTGTATACAGCGTGTATTCATGTTTATTGATATGTGGAGAATAAGGAAATGGCATTTCCTAATAATGCATTAATTATCAAAAGACCTTTCTGAACATATTGTGAGACTTCTCTGAATCACCTCTGCCATTCAGGAGTGGCATTTAAACCTTAAAAATGTGAACTGAACATGTCCTCCTTAATCTACATCACTATTCTTTGAATGGAAATTTCTCCCCGTTTGTAATATTGGAGTGACCTATGACGTGTTGCTTTCCACCTGTTAACTCTTTTGGTGACAGAATGTTGTGGCGATGACCTCACCTCCCTCCAAAGCAGTTGATGGTTGTGGACTGGGTTTAAACTCAATCATGTGCCATGTGACCATTACCTTAAAAGCTTTTGCTTTTTACCTTAGATTACCGTAAAATATTTTCAAATTTCCTTAAATTTTAAGGTCGTAAAACTGAAATTACCTTAGAATTATATTGAAACCATGAAAATTACCTCAAATTAAGGTAATTACCTTAAACGTTTAAACACTGGTGGTGGAACTTGGAGGTCGATCACTTGGGCAGGATTATTCAGAATGTTTGAAACTGTATGTCTGTCTGTTTGGTCGAAATGAATACCATTAAGAAATTATATTTTTTGGTGCCTTCATGATATAGACGTACTATCTGTATGATTTATATGTACCATAGAAATATGCTATTTCAATCGTTCTTATTTTTCGCTTATTTCTATTTTGCAACCGTTCTGTTATTCAATACGGAATCTACAGTTCCTTGCTGTTACCCAAAAAGAATCAAACTTAATGTTTCAAGATGCCGTTAACAAGAAATTCACCATAAACAAAATAATTGAAAAGGTTTTCAGATCTCTTGGAAGAAATATGGACACATCGTTCTATAAATAGCGTTGTTAAAATGGGATACTGAATATCGCTAAAGCTTTGCAAGTAGTCCTTTTATCTTCGCTCTTCAGTCTATGATAACTTTTACTCTATGGGGAAACTATGATACTGAATGGCCTTCATAGGCCTGACACCCTGATCATATGTCCAAAGTTTCACAGATCCTGCAATTAACTGGTGGCGTTGCGTATCCCCTTTGTCTTGACTGAACATCTAATATGTTTAATCTTTCCTTTACTTCAAAACTAATAGAACTCTCTCTCTCTCTCTCTCTCTCTCTCTCTCTCTCTCTCTCTCTCTCTCTCTCTCTCTCTCTCTCTCTCTCTCTCTCTCTCTCTCCTTGTGTTTTCTTGCCACTATCTCATTTCGGTTTTTTTTTATATTTGTTTTCCAGTTACCAATTACCTAATTAACCAATTGACGCAAGTCTGTCTTCAAAAATTATTTATGATATATCTTTATCGTCAAATCTCAAGATTTAAAAAAAAAAAAATTAAATTTCATATATAGGTTATTTACTTCCTTTCCTCAAGCTGCTGTTTTCCCTGTTGGTGCTCCGGGGTTTGGAGAATTCTGCTTTTCCAAATTGCGTTTAGCTTATCTAATAATAATAATAATAATAATAATAATAATAATAATAATAATAATAATAATAATAATAATAATGATAATAATAATAATAATAATAATAATAATAATAATAATAATAATAATAATAATAATAATAATAATAATAAAAAGTAAAATCTATCGCACTTTTGGGTACTTTTAGGTGAATATATATGGACAGTTAAATTTATGATCAATACATTATAAATTACTGAGGCACTCATACCGTCAAAAAAGACAGTAACAAATGATAGATATCAGACGTTGCGTACATCGTCCTCATTTTGCATACTTGAACTAGAGGGGCACTCAGTAGAGCGCAGACCGCACCCACGGCAGCTTATTTCTTGACGTTGACCTTTGACCTTAACATGCATTAATTGGCGTAGATTTTCATACACTCAAATATGAACCAAGTTTAGAGTCTCTGTGACAACGATGTCCAAACTTTGGCTAATTGCGTTAAGTGGACATATTGCTTGACCGTGACCTTATCCTTTGATCTTTACCTTCCAATTTTTTTTTAATTTCCAGCTTTTTACACAACGGTTATTCCCTGGGAATGTCATTACTGTACGATTAAAATTGTGGTCAGGAAACTGTTCACAAACACACACACACACACACACACACACACACACACAAACAGGGGATAAAACGTAACCTTCTAACTTCGTTGGCGGAGGTAATTAAAATCCATTTTGAGGGAAAATTTCAACAGAGATGCGTATAATGTGGCTGTACATGCAACAACTACACCAACAAAAACAACAGCAATAACTAATGCAGTCGTTTCTAGTCCACTGCAGGACAAAGGCCTCAGTCATGTCAGTTCATGCCTTGATTTTGACCAGTTTTCATCATCATGCTGGCCAGAGCGTATCGGTGATGGCGGGAGACTTTTGTCATCGCTCACAGCAAACCAACCTATTATTGGTGTCCCTGACTAGTACAGCTTTGCTGATCATGCCGCTGCACAAACCTTTTTCATTACGTTAAGGTATCTCCGCTGAAGTGTACTATACACATAAAAGTATCTATCTACCTATCTATCCATCTATAT
Source organism: Palaemon carinicauda (assembly GCF_036898095.1). Lineage (NCBI taxonomy): Eukaryota > Metazoa > Arthropoda > Malacostraca > Decapoda > Palaemonidae > Palaemon > Palaemon carinicauda. Next base: position 27,862,708 of record NC_090736.1, read on the forward strand.
ATATATATATATATATATATATATATATATATATATATATATATATATATATATATATATATATATATATATATATGCCCACTTGTAAATATACAATATCGTAAAATAATTTCACTGTGTATTCACAACTACATTTCGGAATGCGCTGGAATCGTAGACCCCACGAGAGAAAATTATTCGAGGCATTAGTAACTCCTGAACTTGACGAATGAAATGATTATTAATGTACGGCGAAAGCTGCAACTTTAGATGCCGGCAGAAACAGTTGTTCGAAAATTGGTTTATTCTGATATCAACGTTATTAACGTCTGAATATTGAACGTGAGTATTTTATCGAATGTATTATTATTATTTAATTATTATTATTACTTTTTACAAGAATCACTATTATTATTATTATTATTATTATTATTATTATTATTATTATTATTATTATTATTATTTTCTACACTAATCACTATTATAATTTTTATTATTATTATTATTATTATTATTATTTTTATTATTATTTCCTACAATAATCACTATTATTATTATTATTATTATTATTATTATTATTATTATTATTATTATTATTTTTATTATTATTATTATTATTATTATTATTATTATTATTATTATTATTATTATCCACAAAAAACGCAATTAGTACATAGTATACCAAGAAGGGCATTAGATTCGAATACAATCATCAACGACATAAACAAATCAGTTGCAAGAATCGAAATAAATACTTATGCTTAACAATCGTTCCACGTCCTTAAATAAATCTGGTTAGGATACGTTTTAAATAAAATTTTCCCGCAACTGCCTCCATCTTCTTGTATAGATATCTAATGTCATGCTGTATATTATTTACATTACGTACAGTTTATGAACATCAATGTACATTTAATTTTGTAGAAAAATTATATTTATTTCCATTTATCTTTTCCCATTACACGTACTGTAAGCCCACTTTTTCATTGTGCATCGTGGCAACAATGTAATTATATGGGTCAACACTTCTTTTCTTTCCGCCATGTGCATATAATAGTCAGTTGTTGTTCAGTGGTCATTGTAGTGATAAGCATGGACCTGCTTCCCGCTGCTTGTCACATTTATGTCCGTTTATCTTCATTATACAAAATTTTCAAGAACCTACTAGTTTACTTTGTCACCCCCCCCCCTCCCATTCCATTTATCGCATGGATGTATGTGGCAGTATCCCACACAATTCTCTTTTTGTTTTATTGAATTATCTTCTAGTTCCATACCGTTCGTAGGTATTTTTTTTTTATGTCATGTCATTTCACATTTTGATGAAAATTTGCTCAGAATTCAGTACTTTTAAAAGTTTGTTAAAATCTTCATACTTAAAACCTTTTATTTAAATGAAATTGTCTGTAGACTTTATTACTTCTATACTCTTCGTGTAGACCTTATATCTAACCTTAAATATATAGACCCCGAAGTCAAGGTGTAAATTGAATCAATCTTCAATTCATCCCAGGAGCTTCCTAAATCCTTCCACATAAGATTAGAATTTCAATAGTTCCCGGTTCGATCAGAAGCAGCTTTTTCAGAGTCCGATTTGAATGTTTAAATTCCACTCATGAATGGCAGAGGAAAGGGACAGTGGCAATGCCCTAGAGACTGACCATATATACATAGGATCAGCTCTCAAGCCCTCTCTCCACCCAAGCTAAGACCAGGGAGAGCTAGGAAATGGCTGCTGTTGGCTCAGAAGGTAGACTTATAAGCTCCCCCAAACCCTTAGCTCACAAGGATGGTGAGATTGCAGACACTACAAGAAACTATGGAGATTGAGTGGAACTCGAACCACAGTCAGGTAGATAGCCAGGCAGGGTCGTTTTCAATAAGTCACCACAAATCAGTCTCTCGACCATTCAAGAAATAATAGTCTCTTTAATGATCATGATTTCGTACTATTGAAAAATACGTAAAATGTCTGTCCTAAAGGGTAGCTAGTCTGCTACATGTAATTCTCGTTTTTGTTACAGTAATAACTATAAAATTAACGAGGTCTTCCATTCATTGAAAAATATGAATTTCCCAAAAAAGCCAATAATTTCATATTTGACCTTAAAACCATCATGTTACTTTTTCCAATTTAACAAAACGTAACAAAAAAAAAAAAAAATAGGAAATCATTGTAATATGTACATTTTAAAACTATATTAAGAAAAAAGTGTACCTATATTTAAACAAAATTTTCGTCAAACCACACTTCATATTACTCTTACTAATATTTAACTCTCCAAACTATTCCCTACCATTGTTAGTTAGCAAACTGCCCCTATTCTTTTTTCGCCCACCTCTCCTATTATCTAAAAAGTTAAAATAGTTTCGGTTGGTGCTATGAATGTGATTAAAAAGGACAGGATTTACTTTGTGTGCGTATCGTGCGAATAATTGAGGTTTGATATTTCTTCAGCTAAAAGCCTCTTTTATTAACTGAAAATAATCATTTCCTCATAAACTTCATGCGAAACCAAGGCTTGTTTGCCAGTTTAAAGGTTTAAAGGGCGGTCATGCATGGCAGAGGCAAGGGATAGTGACATTGACCTATCAAGCAGAACAATGCCCTAAAGACTGACCATATTACATATGATCAGTGGCCAGGATCCCTCTCCACCCAAGCTAGGACCAAGGGGAGGCAGGCAATGGCTGCTGATAATTCAGCAGATAGACCTATAGGCTCCCCCGAACTCTCCATCCTTAGCTCACAAGGATGGTGAAGATGCAGCGACCAAAGGAACTAACTTGTTTGAGCGGGACTCGAACCCCAGTCTGGCGATCAACAGTCGTGGACGTTATCACTTCTTCCATAAATAATAGTACAATGATACATTAATTGAAATGGACATTATTAGTACTGCTATGAACATGAACCTTTCATTAATTTTACGACATCCTTAAGGGAACATTTTACACATAAAAAGAAAAATATTACCAATTCCACTGAATGATGTATAAGTATAGAAAATACTTTATTATCGTATATTATTGCAATGGAAATGTCCTGGATATTACTTAATTACTATTTGATCTCTTCATTGATGCATTTTTTAATTAACAGTTCACTTTACATAATGAGTTCTTTGTCTTTAGAAGATTTATAATATCATAATCTGATAATATTAGCCGGACCAACTTTTTTTTTCTTTTATATTTTTTTCTTAGGGTGGAGGTTCCTTTTATCTAACCTAATGTGATGTATTTTATACTTTTTGATCGGATTACCAGTCAGAAATATTCTTTAAAATATGCTAAACAAAATTTTCATATCCATCCGAACGTTTTTTATGTTTTTTTTTTCTACCTCCGCCAAAGAAGTTGGTAAGAGGTTATGTTTTCGCCGCTGTTTGTGTGTTTGTGTGTGTTTTGTTTGTTTGTGAACAGCTTCCTGTCCACAATTTTATTCGCAGTGTAATGAAACTTGCAGGGATTAACTCTTATCGAAAAAGTTAGAAATTATTAAGTTTTGGAAGTTCAAGGTCAAAATTCAAGATCACGGACAAGCAAAATGTCCAATTCACGTAATCAGCCATAAGTTTGGACATAATTGACTCAGATACATCAAACTTGGTTCATATTTGAGTGCATGAAAATCCACGCCAATTAGTACATAAGGTCAAAGGTCAAGGTCGAGAAATAAGCTGTCGCGGGGGAGGTCTGGGCTCTACTGAGTGTCCCTCTAGTTTATCCTGGACTCCTGGGGTAGTTTAGCTTGCATCTTACATCTAACGCTTTCGTCTTAAGCCTTAACCACCTAGGGGCTAGACGCACCGTCAAAAAGCCCCTGTCCGGAGAGAAGCTCCGGGCAATCTAAAGAAGAAGAAGAAGTCTTAAGCCTTTATGAGGTATATCAGCCTTTCTCTGCGACGCAGGAACGATTGCAATGAAAAAGCCTTAAAGCTACGCTTTGCTCGGTTGTGAATATCGTTCAACGATGATCGTCATACGGTTATCGATTGTGGTGGCTGATGTGGTAACGTTCCTGACTGGTGAACGCCAGACTGGAGTTCGATTCCCGCTCAAACTCGTTAGTTCCTTTGGTCGCTGCCACCTTCTCATCCTTGTGAACTAAGGATTGGGGGTTTTGGGAAGCCTATAGGTCTACCTGGTGAGTCATCAGCAGCTATTGCCTGGCCCTTCTTTGTCCTAGCTTAGGTGGGGAGGCGGCTTGGGAGCTGATCATATGTGTATACGGTCAGTCTCTAGGCACTGTCCTGCTTGATAGGGCAATATCACTGTCCCTTGCCCCTGCCATTCTTGAGCGACCTGTAAGTTTTTAAACTCATTAATTGTTTTTGAATGATGTTTTTTTTTTTTCTTCCAGTGACTGCCACTAGAATCACAAACAATCATCGAAGCAAATCATCTCATTCAAAAGCAATGAATTGGTGCTTCTAGATTCTAGACTAGAATCTAGAAAATCGTTCGATATTAGCGTCGAGCGAATATTGCACAGAGCTAAACATACCTTTACGCACAAATGATCTGGGCTTGGACTGGACTATGCTTTTTTATTGAAACTATGGAAACCTCTGTCGATTTTTTCTTTATTATTATTATTATTATTATTATTAATATTATTATTATTATTATTATTACTTGCAAAGCTACAACCTTTGTTTTAGCAAAACAGTATGCCATAAGCCCAGGGGCTCCAACAGAGAAAATAGAATAAGGTTTGGTTTTTAGTGTATAGTAGATATTAACTGAAAGCTTTTTTTTCTGCTGCTGATTTATCTGCAGTCACTGCTTGGTTCTTATTGGGCTTAGTTTTGGGTGGAGAGGCGTATTCGGGGCTGATCACGTATTGATAATTGGCTAAAAAATTTAAATATCGAAGATTACTTTTCAAGCTCTTCAGATTACTTTCTTCTGGTTTTGTAATTCTTAAAACTCACTCTGTACTTTGATGCACTGTATCCAAAATGTCACAGATTCATCCTTGGATCATGCAGAACATGACAACCAGGTTTGGTAAAAATAATTAAAGTAGTTTTTTGTATAAAGTTGCTCACAAACAAATAAATAAACGACGATAGGGCTGAATGCACATTGATTTTGGCAGAGATAAAAAAGAATTTATTATTATTAATATTATTATTATCATATTTATTTATTTATTTATTTATTATTATTATTATTATTATTATTATTATTATTATTATTAAGCTACAGCCCTAGTTGGTAAAGCAGTATATTATAAGGCTAGAGGCTCCAACAAGCCAAATAGCCCAGTGAGGAAATGGAACAAGGAAGATTAAATATTTCAAAAACACTAACATCAAATTAATTATATCCTATAACACCTATAAAAACATTAATAAAACAAGAGGAAGAGAAATAAAGATAGAATAGTGTGCCCAAGTGTACCCTCAGGCAAGATGACCACGTTCCCTTTCAAGACACCTCGATGTTTGATGTTGACCCAAATGTAAACAGCACACTTCCACCAAGAGACGTCGGTGTTTCCTGTTGGACAGACTCCCTGCTCCCTCATATGCTTTTTAAGCCTATTTCATATTCAATTGCGGCTCTGTGAAAAGTTATACACCCCCCCCCCCCCTCCGTCCCGTGAGATGTCTGCATAAAACAAATGTCACGTATGTCCTTTCTCTACGTTCTCCTTCGTGGGATTTATTCGTCGTGGCATTGTTACATGTTATACCAGAGATATTCCATTTCAAGGAGGTGTTTATGCGCCCTTGTGAATTTGCATATGGACCTCGCACTCTTTACTTTATTGTGGAGTGTTATAAGTTCTGTTAAATGGGATGATTGCTCTTTCCGTCGCCTGCAGGTTGTTTTGCATTATCATTTACATTGTTTTTTTCCGTCAAATCTTGAGAGAAGTTTAATTGTTTTTTTTTTTTTTTTTTTTTTTTTTTTTTTTTGTCTTTGGTCTCTTCATCCATTTATCTTTTTAGAGCAAATTTAGATAATCACCGTCCAACCTTCGTGAAATTATCAATGAATAAATCCAGAAATCTTCATTGACTCCACTTAGATTTATTTTCATCCATTTAAAAGCGATCATGAATGTTATTCTGTTCCTGCTTTCTCATTTCATTTTGCTATTCTGTCTCCTAGTTTTGTTCTCCCTGAATGGTCCATAAGTGAAAAAAACTACATGTGAAATAAATTACGAGATATAGGCTACTCATACATTTATTTGTGAGCGTACACCAATGTTTACGCCTCTACAGTAATGCGTTCCTCGTTCAGAATTGCTATAAAGTTAGCCCATAACCTACTTGAGCATTAACCCTTATACGCCTTGAACTGAGCTTCGGGACTGTAACTAACTTCGATGGGACAGTGAATTGTCGCCTCGACTTGTCGATCCTCTCGGTATGGTCAGATTAGTGTAGAAATAGGACATATATTCTTACCTCATTTGATTTTTGAATAATCTGAACACCCAAAGTGTTGTAGCAAGAGAGAAGAGGACTTTTTATCGAAAACAGACACACACATTATAGTTTAAAGGTTTAAAAGCTGCTCATGAATGGCATAGGCTAAGGGACAGTGACATTGCACTGTCAAGCAGGACAATGCCCCAGAGATTGACCCTATATACATATAATCAGCGCAAAAGCCTCTCTCCACCCAAGCTAGGACCAAGGAGGGCCAGGCAATGGCTGCTGATGACTCAGCAGATACAACTATAAGCTCCCCTAAACCCCCCATCCTTAGCTCACAAGGATGGTGAGGTTGCAGCGACAGAATAAACTTACGAGTTTGAGCGACTCGAACCCCAGTTTCGCGTTCACCAGTCAGGGGTGTTACCACATCGGCCACCACAACCCCATAGAGTGGACTATTTTAGGATAATTGAGCTTTATTCAATTGATTTTCTGGATTAAATCAATCTGTTTCCCACTTGATATGATAACAAATGCTTACGCCAGAGATGTTGCTAAGAATTAATAATAAAGCAACCAATGAGAAACGTAAGCAAAAGAGCCATTTCAGTTGTAAATATATTCGGAACAGCCATAAAGTTTTTCATCTTTAAGAAAAAAAGAGCCACATTTTATTGGAGTATTAGAGGAAAGGTTTTCCGTGGACAGAATAGAAGGAAGAACAGAAAATTATAGAACGATAGGAGAGATTAAAAAAACAAAAAAACAAGGGTTCTTCAAAGTAATCGACAAGTCATGGGTCCACCATTAGAGAAGAAGAAATGAAAATTAGGTTTACATATTTTGGTGAAACTCAGACGTCAAGGGGAAAGAGAAGTATTTGAATATCACATCTCCATTTTAGCGAATAGCAAAGATTTCACTTATTTTCTAGAAGATTTGCAATATTCGTGAGTTTTAACACAGTTATTTTCCAGAAGATTTGCAAGATTCGCGAATTGCATCAGAGTGCTAGGAATGTATGATTCGCATACACTTACACCTATGCGAGAATTTCCATTGCTGAAATGCCAGTATAATATCCCGTGGAGGATAAGTTTTCTTTTGGGAGTAAGTGGGAAAATGCAACAACAATTTTGGTAGAAAAATATTGTTGCGGTGACCAGAGAAAGAACATATTACAGTTGGAACAATACAGAGATACTGAAATAAGTGCTGTGGACATAAGCAAAGAATTGTTAGTAGTTACACAATATTTTATTTTGTCATGATAGAAACATAAAATTTCCTTTTTTTAATTTTTTATTATTATTTGAAGAGAATAAATGACTAATAATTAGAATATAAAGAATTATTTAGTAAATATATGGTAAGGCCATTTGATATGAATTAAGGATTGTGGTAGCTTGGTGGTAGAGTCCTTGCTTGGTAATTGCCAGACTGGGATCAAGTCCCGCTCAAACTCGTTAGTTACTTTGGTCGCTGCAACCTCACCATCCTTGCGAGCTAAGTATTGGGTGTTTAGGGGAGCCTATAGGTTTAGCTGCTGCGTCATCAAGAGCCATTGCCTGGCCCTCCTTGGTCCTAACTTGGGTAGAGAGAGGCTTGGGCGCTGATCATATGGAATATGGTCAGTCTCTAGGGCATTGTCCTGCTTGATGGGGCAATGTCACTGCCCCTTGCCTCTGCCATTCATAAGCTACATTTAAACCTTGAAACCTTTAAACCAAATGATTAACATTGTATATATTCAAATATATGGACTGGCTGAGGCGATAGATTTGACTACGAGAGAATATTCGCAACAAAACTGAGAAAAGGAAATTCCGAAATAAACGAAGGAAAATGAATAAAAAAAAAAGATGCATAATGCAGCACTCAGGGAAACGAATTGTCTTTTAAATTCATCATTGACAGCAATTTTCTGCATCACTCACACGTGATTAGTAGTGACAGAGTGAAAGCTAGACAGGCGGAAGTAATTGCATCGGAGCAGTGCTGATTTGGTTATGTCTGTATAGCAGCAGTTCGTTATAAATCGAAAGGTCATTGTTGCAAAACATTATTATTACTCATATTTAAAGTTGTGTATAAAAATGTCTAAATGTACAAAATTTATCATTAATCGAATGTCAAGTAACAAACTACCAATTAGCTACGATGGTGAAGATGGGTTGATTTCAATTCTAAGTACAAGAAACCTGAATTTGACAGGTATAAGTACAGAAGAATTGTCCTTGACTTTTATCTTTCTTCGTGGCCAAGGGGTTTAGTCACTGTTTATACAAGCTTGCCGAACCAGGGTTCGACTTCTGGCTGGTCATAAGCTCTTGTCTTTGTGTGATTTCGCCTGGGGCTCTGATCCCAAGGTCGTTAAGAGAATCCAGACATTAGTGTATAAAAAATATATGGATTTTTTTAATATGAAAAACACGTCTGAATGTGCAAAATTTAACATTAATCGAATGCCAATTAACAAACTACCAATTAGCTACGATGGTGAAGATGAGTTGATTTCAATTCTAAGTACCTAAAACCTGAATTCGACTGGTATAAGTACAGATGAATTGTCATTGACTTTCATCTTTCTTCGTGGCCAAGTAGTAAGTCACTGTCTATACAAGCTTGCCGGACCAGGGTTCGACTCCCGGTATTTCACAAGCTCTTTTCATTGTGTGATTTCGCCTGGGGCTCTGATACCGAGGTCATGAAGAGAATCCAGGCATTAATGTATACAAAATATATGGGTTATTTGAATATGAAAAACACGCGTACATGTGCAAAATTTATCATATATATTTATATATATATATATATATATATATATATATATATATATATATATATATATATATATATATATATATATATATATATATATATATATACACACACACACACACATATATATATATATATATATATATATATATATATATATATATATATGTGTGTGTGTGTGTGTGTGTATAAAGTTAATTAATAAAATAATGATAATTGCGTTTAGTTTATAATTAGAAAATATTTTTTTTATTAAGTGGGTAAAATAGCATTATTGAGATATGCATGAAAAAGATTTAGAAACAGTAATATACTGGGGAACAAAAACGATATATTGATTGCAGGTTACCTAGCGTCAAATCTTTCAACAAATGGTTTGAAGACTGATTCAGATAGTTGCATTTCGTTCTAACACAGGCAAGTAAACTCTCAATGGATGAGGAATTTGCGTGTCCTGGCCAATAAGCTTTTCTTGAGCATTTTAAGTTTTTGTCTTGTTTATCTCAAGAAAATAGGGGAAATATGGTAGGTTGCAAGGACTAAGATTACTTCAACGGCTAGCAAACCATTTTAATAAAAGCTACCTTATCCAAGCACAACTAGGGACTGTTACAAGTTTGAATAACAATTGCGCTCATGTGTGTATGTGAGTGTGTTTAAATGGGAGAGGCAAGGGATGGTGACAATGCCCTAGCTTGCAGGACAATGCCCTAGAGACTGACCATATATACATATCATCAGCGCCCAAGCCCCCTTTTCCACCCAAGTTAAGAGCATGGAGAGCCAGAAAATGGCTGCTGATGACTCAGCAGATAGAACTATATGCTCCCAAAAGCCCACACCGTTATCTCACATGGATGGTGACTTTGCAGACAATACAAGAAACTATCGAGCTTGAACGGTTCTCGAACGCCAGTCTAGCAGAATGCCAGCCAGGGACGTTTCCAGTAGACCACTCTACCTTCAAGTCTCTCCACTTACACCTTGTAACAGTGAATGTACATAGGCTCAGTCC
>NC_090736.1:27880386-27882886 GCF_036898095.1 Palaemon carinicauda
ACAACCTTCAAAACCAGCGACATAAAATCCTCCAAATCTCTAAACAACTACCAAAACAACAACCTCAAAAACCAGCGACATAAAATCCTCCAAATCTCTAAATAACTGCCAAAACAACAACCTCAAAAACCAATGACAAAATCATCCAAATCTCTAAACAACTGCCAAAACAACACCGCCATAACCCGTGACATAAAAATCCTCAAAATCTCTAAACAACTGCTAAAACAACAACCTCCAAAACCAATAACATAAAATCCTCCAAATCTCTAAACAACTGCCAAAAACACAACCTCCAAAACCAGCGACATAAAATCCTCCAATCTTTGAACAACTGCCAAAACACCAACCTCCAAAACCACTGACATAAAATCCTACAAATCTCTAAAAAACTGCCAAAACAACAACCTCAAAATCCGGGGACATAAAATCCTCCAAATCTCTAAACAACTGCCAAAACAACAACCTCCAAAACCAATGACATAAAATCCTCCAAATCTTTGAATAACTGCCAAAACACCAATCTCCAAAACCAGCTACATAAAATCCTCCAAATCTCTAAACAACTGCCAAAAACAACAACCTCCAAAACCAGCGACATAAAATCCTCCAAATCTCTAAAAAACTGCCCAAACAACAACCTCAAAATCCGGGACATAAAATCCTCCAAATCTCTAAACAACTGCCAAAACAACAACCTCCAAAACCAATGACATAAAATCCTCCAAATCTTTGAATAACTGCCAAAACACCAACCTCCAAAACCAGCGACATAAAATCCTCCAAATCTCTAAACAACTGCCAAAAACAACAACCTCCAAAACCAGCGACATAAAATCCTCCAAATCTCTAAAAAACTGCCCAAACAACAACCTCCAAAACCAGCGACATAAAATACTCCAAATCTCTAAACAACTGACAAAACAACAACCTCCAAAACCAATGATATAAAATCCTCAAAATCTCCAAACAACTGCCAAAACAACAACCTCCTAAACCAGTGACATAAAATCCTCCAAATCTCTAAATAACTGCCAAAACATCAACCTCCAAAAACAATGACATAAAATCATCCAAATCTCTAAACAACTGCCAAAACAACAACCTCCAAAACCAATGACATGAAATCCTCCAAATCTCTGAACAACTGTCAAAATAACAACCTCTAAAACCAATGACATAAAATCCTCAAAATCTCTAAACAACTGCCAAAACCACAACCTCCAAAACCAGAGACAAAAAATCATCCAAATCTCTAAACAGCTGCCAAAACAACAACTTCAAAACCCATGACATAAAATCCTCAAAATCTCCAAACAACTGCCCAAATAACAACCTCCAAACCAGGAAACATAAAATCCTCAAAATCTCTAAACAACTGCCAAAACAACAACCTCCAAAACCAATGACATAAAATCCTCCAAATCTCTAAACAACTGCCAAAACAACAACCTCCAACACCAATGACATAAAATCCTTCAAATCTCTAAACAACTGCTAAAACAACAACCTCAAAAACCAATGACATAAAATCATCCAAATCTCTAAACAACTGCCAAAACAACAACCTCCAAAACCAGCGACATAAAATCCTCCAAATCTCTAAAAAACTCCCAAAACAACAACCTCCAAAACCAATGACATAAATCCTCCAAATCTTTGAACAACGGCCAAAACACCAACCTCCAAAACCAGCGACATAAAATCCTCCAAATCCTAAACAAACTGCCAAAACAACAACCTCCAAAACCGGCGACATAAAATCCACCAAATCTCTAAAAAACTGCCCAAACAACAACCTCCTAAACCAGTGACATAAAATCCTCCAAATCTCTAAATAACTGCCGAAACATCAACCTCAAAAACCAATGACATAAAATCATCCAAATATCTAAACAACTGCCAAAACAACAACCTCCAAAACCAATGACATAAAATCCTCCAAATCTCTGAACAACTGCCAAAAAAACAACCTCTAAAACCAATGACATAAAATCCTCCAAATCTCTAAAAAACTGCCAAAACCACAACCTCCAAAACCAGCTACATAAAATCCTCCAAATCTCTAAACAGCTGCCAAAACAAGAACTTCCCAAACCCATGACATAAAATCCTCAAAATCTCCAAACAACTGCCAAAATAACAACCTCCAAAACCAGGAAACATAAAATCCTCAAAATCTCTAAACAACTGCCAAAACAACAACCTCCAAAACCAATGACATAAAATCCTCCAAATCTCTAAACAACTGCCAAAACAACAACCTCCAACACCAATGACATAAAATCCTTCAAATCCCTAAACAACTGCTAAAACAACAACCTCAAAAACCAATGAAAAAAATCCTCCAAATCTCTAAACAACTGCCAAAACAACAACCTTAAAAACCCGTGACATAAAATCCTCCAAATCTCCAAACAACTGCCAAAACAACAACCTAAAAAACCGGCGACATAAAATCCTCCAAATCACTAAACAACTGCCGAAACAAAAACCTCCA
>NC_090736.1:27900386-27910386 GCF_036898095.1 Palaemon carinicauda
ATATTTCATTTTGATTGTTTATACTTCTCTTCTAGTTTATTTATTTCCTCACTGTTGGAATAAATGTGAAATTTGAGGTTAGTGTTCTCCACAGGAAACATTGTTGTAATCATGAAGCTCATTTTCACAACCTAATAACATTTATGCAATTAAGCGTTTCCGATTTTTCTCTTCTATCCTTTTCATTCGAGATGTACCAGATACACTATCATCTGAAATGTAGAAAGAAAAAAAATTTAATATATATCTTTCTCTTACACGCACACACACACACACATACATATATATATATATATATATATATATATATATATATATATATATATATATATATATATATATATATATATATATATCAGTTGTCATAAGACTTTGTATTAATATGATCGTGATTGAGGTATGGATTATGCCTAGTTTTCCCTTTATAGTCTCTTTTTTATTTACTATATATGTACACACAAACACCCATATATAAACACAGATAACAGCTGTTATGAGTGTAAATAGTGTGGCTAATTAAAAAAAAAAGTAAATAAGGTTTTCAAGTAATACTGAAAAATTTAAAAAGAAAGATTATCAACCTTGTTAATCAGGCATGTGAAGTGTTGGGATTGCATTGCTCTTCGGATGTCTGTATTTCATTGTTGGGGCTCGTAATCCAAGAAGTTCCTGTTGCAGGTCTCTCTTACATGCATTTCCTTCAAAATCTTTACTGCATATGCGATAAGTAGTAGGGTTAAAGTTGTCCTTACTCTTAAAACGATGAACCCATTTCCTTCGTTTCCTCATCACGAGGGAATCGGAAGAAAGGATACCTCCTCTTTTTTCGACTATTTGAATAACAACCAAAAACGGCGCAGTTGTTTGGCATTGGTTAAATAATTATTTATGTTATATAGATAATATAAACTATGGTTTCATTCGAAGAATGTCAAACTAAATCACTGTAGAGATGACTGAAGTGACCTGTGATCAACATTTGAATGAAACGGTAGCTGAGTGACTTCTCGCCCTGACATGGCCTCCAGGCGACACAGTTCTTGGGGGGGAGAGGCGGGAATTAAGCCGCAACCCCCCACAAATGACTGTACCTCTTTCCCTTATTCTGTATACCTTGGTAATAACATTTCACTTCTCGTATTCTTTTGCTGTTTTTCAGTGTGACGTTTCGAGAGAAATCCATCTCTCTTCAATATACGAAGAACCTTTCCATCGGAACAAATGTATTCATTGCAAGCAATTTTACATTAGTTCTCGTTTTCCTCACTCAACCCCACCTTAGTTCCCCCCACTGAACCTCACCTTAATTCCCCTTTACTCAACCCCACCTTAGTTTCATCCACTCAACTCCACCTTAGTTTCCCTACTCAACCCTACCTTATTTCCCCCCTACTTAACCCCACCTTAATTTCCCCCTACTTAACCCCACCTTAATTTCCCCCCTTCTTAACCCCACCTTAGTTTTCCCCACTCAACTCCACCTTAGTTACCCCACTCAACCACACCTTAATTCTACATACTCAGCCCCACCGTAGTTCCCTCAATCAACCCACCTTAGTGCCCCCACTCTACCACAACTTAATTCCCCTACTCAACCCCCACCTTAGTTTCCCCCACTCTACCCCACCTTATTTTCCCCCTCTCAATCCCGCCTTAGTTTCCCCCACTTAACCCCACCTTAGTTCCCCCCTGAACCCCACTTTAGTCCCCTCCCCCACTTAACCCCATCTTATTTCCCACCCCCACTCAATCCCACCTTAGTTCCCCCAACTTTACCTTACTTTAGTTCTCCCTACTCAACCCCACCTTAGTTCCCCCAACTCAACCCTATCTTAGTTCCACCCTCAACCCTACCTTAGTTTCCATCCCCACTTAGAGCCATCTTAGTTCCTGCCCTACACTGAACCCCATCTTAGTTCTTGCCCCACACTCTAGGAGGATTACTACTCCCACTCTCAACTCCATCTTAGTTACTGTCCCCACTTAACCACACCTTAGTTAACGCCCCTACTCAACCTCATTCGAGTTCCCACCCCTACTCAATCCCATCCTAGTTCCCCACTCAACCCACCTTAGTTTCCTGCCCCCCCCCCCCCCCCTCAACTCAATATCAGTTCCTGCCCCACTCAACTCAATATCAGTTCCTGCCCGCACTTAACCTCACCATATATCCCGCCCCTAATACACACCATCTCAGTTACTGCCCCCACTCAACCCCCATTTAATTCCCCCACAACCAAACCTTAGTTCCCACTCTCACTCAACCGCATCGTAGCCCCCCCCCCCCCCTTCAACCTTATCCCTGCCGTTGGATAATGATATAAGTATTTTTTTGTCGTTAAGCTAAGAGGCGGATTAATATTATGGTTATTATATGGATATTTCAATTAACATTTTGGACGAACAAATATTAAAGATGATAGTATCTATCTTTGTCCATGACTTACGCTTTCCCCAATCATGGGTTAAATACCATTCGTAGAAGGTATTTGCTCGTTTTGCCTTTTTTATTGTAAAATTTGATATTGCGTTGTGGGAACAGTAAATGCATTTGACTTCTGAACCAATTTTTTAATGCAATATTTCTTGATTTCCACAATTATCAATGTACAAAAAGTGACGAATTTGATGCGCAGACAGAAATTAAAAAGAAAAGTATTTATCCACAACAAAATGTAGTTCTAAATTAGCACTCCAAATCCAATATATATATATATATATATATATATATATATATATATATATATATATATATATATATATATATATCATATATATTTATATATATATATATGTATATATATATATATATATATATATATATATAATTATATATATATATATATATATATATATATATATATATATATATGTGTGTGTGTGTGTATGTATGTATGTATGTATATATATATATATATATATATATATATATATATATATATATATATATATATATATATATATATATATATATATATATATATATGTGTGTGTGTGTGTGTGTGTGTGTGTGTAAAGAAATATCTTTATGCTTTTCCTATATTTCTGTTTGTACTGAAAAGTACATTGTGTCTTTTGTTTACTTTGGTGGGGGTTGGAACTATGGGCATTCGTTTAATGGTAATTTGTTTTATAACTATAGGATAATTTGCAACTTTGTTTACCATTGAGCCTGAATAGTTCTTTGAACTGACGGTTTGATAGTTAAATATCCACTCACTCTGCCTTTTGAGTATTTATATTCAGCGGTCCAGAATCCAGAGGTGGGCAGATTCCAGTAAGACAGATTCCCAGTGGGGTAGAGTGAGAGACCAACACAGAAAGCAGTCCGGAAAGGAGATTATCTGAAAATTTTTTACCCTGAAGTTTTCAAGTGTCATGGAGCGATAAACTCCACCTAGGCCGAGCGATAGGAATACATGTTCGGAGAGGCAACACGAGCAACTGGACTTATCATCTATCCACGAAAGACCAGGATCTAAAGAAACATAAGTCAGTTGAGAGACCTTATGCAGGCTCAATAGGATTGATCTGTTTCTTAGATATAATTTACGCTTGTTATAGTTTAAATTATGGTCGCCAACACGTCGAAAAAATTAAAGTAAAGGATTTTAGCATTGTAATTACCATTATACTTGTGCCTTTGGTTTGTAAACCAATAAAGTTTCATTTTGACTAAGTTTAACTACGAACGTAATTTATATATTGTTTTTCTTATTGAGTAACGAGTGTTCATTTACGAAATTTACGTTTTCACGAAGCTAGCTTGCTGAATTTCATTCCCTTCACGTTAAATTTGTCGATTAATTTCTTACGTTAAATTGATTCTTTTCAAGAGGTGTATATTCTTTTTTATTGTTATTTTAGGTCCTTTACATATGGTAGATGAGTTACTGTGGAGAGGAAGTGGTGCATACATCCGAAGACAGCTTTTCGGGTAATTTCCTCTCAAGACGAGAAACGGCAGTTCAACATTTATAATTTCACTTATTAAACTCAATAGTTTTCTTTGTCTTTGGTTTAAATCCTCACTGTCAATTCATAATTTTTACCATATGGCGCCCGAACAGGGATCTGTTGGTTATTTGCTAGTTGTTGCCGTTTCTCTGTCCTTTGTTTTCTTATCCGCTCGGCCATTCGAAATTGTTTTGGTGATTTAGGGTTGTTTTTAACAACTTGTTACTTTTAGTTGGTTTTAACGACTTTTCATTGTTCCCCTTGAGCAGTTTTCTGTCAGGAGGTCTAGCTCAATTTTTTTTTGAGTGAGTCATTTGTGACTTTCTAGATTATATTCATTTCATTAGGTTTGTAAGGGGATCGCAGGCATGTCAAAAGACTTGAAATTTCTGATTAGCTCTAGGGCTAACTATCGAGGACAGGTCAACCGTATTCATTCTGAATTAGACAGTTTTGGTAATAACACTCCCCGGGAGAGAGACTGCCTTGTTAGTAAATTGAAAAGACTCAAGGATGAGCTTGAAAAGGCCGACTCGGTCATTCGAACCCTGAAATGAGAATTAAACTCAGAGGATGAGACGAAAGCCATTGCTGAAAATGATAAAGAAATTGAAGAATGTTGTAAGTATGAAGATAGGATCAATGTATGTTTGTCTACTCTGTCTCATCTGGCTACATCCAGTCCAAATCCTTCCAGTCTGGAAGTTTCTGGAAGCACATTGAACAGCATGCTTAAGAGCGCAACTGCCCCTTTACCTAAATTCACAAGTGAAGAGGGAGAGGATCTTATTAGGTTTTTTCAGTAATTTGAAGATACGACGAAACGCTTCAATTATTCTGACTACGATAAATTCTTACTTTTGAAACAGCAAATTTCAGGGCGTGCCTTGTCTTTGATAAATTCCCTGGACAGCATACAGCATTCTTATAACGTAGCAAGAGATCTTTTGTTGAATGCTTTAGCCTCTCCCGTCACTAGAAAATTTAATGTCATCAAACAAATGTCGAATCTGAAACTTGATTACAATACAGAACCGTTTGAGTACATAGGGAAAATTAATTCTATTTGCGGATCCATTAGCTCTTTAAAAATAACCTCAGATGATATTTTACAGTATTTTGCCTGGCATGGTTTAAATGAGAACTTCCAATCTCATTTAATTCATATCACCAACGAAACCAGGCCATCTTTGAATCAGATAGCAGATAAATTTTTTGAAGCCACTGAAAGGTATTTAACCAGTCAACGACAGTATAAAATTAAGCAGAAAGCAAGAGAACTTTGTCCTAAGAGAGCTATGAGTTTTGCTGCAAATGTTGATTACCAAACAGGCCCGTCACTGAACGTTTTCAAAGTGTGTCCTTTATGTAATGAGGATGGTGACTCCTCACATCCCATTCACAAATGTGAAAAGTATCCTGAACCTAGGTTAAAAATCAACAAGCTAAGAAATTTGAAGGCTTGTATAAAATGCGGCAGGTTGGATCATAATGAGGATACCTGCAAATTTCACTTCCGGAAACGTTGCGATTGTGGCGCTTGGCACTTCAGATTTCTATGCATGGGCCAAGAAAGCAGTGGAGTCCTGAGGGATAGTGGTCAAAGTAATGTTACATTGAAAAAGGAAAATTCTAAACAAAGTGATCGAGTTGTGAAGGAGAGTAATTCAAGCATGATATTTGTTGAGAAATTTTCTGAGTCGTTCAAAGTCACAGACTGTAGCCACGCAATACTTCCTACCTTTTCTTGCATTCTCCAGGGAGAGACAAAGATTCGTTGCATGAGGGACAGCGGGTGTCAGTCAAACTTCATATTAGAGGAGAGGGCAAAGTATGAAAACTTGCCTGTCCTAAATTCTGATCTCAGAATCAAAATCAATGGATTTAACTCTTCCAAAGTTTATCATACTAAGTCTTACAAAGTGCCTTTGACGATTGGAGATCATATCTACGAGATTGAAGCAACGGGTGTGCCATCTATTCACACTTCATTGAAATTGCCTGGCTTGCAGAAAATTGTTCGGGAATTTAGGAACAGGGGATATTCTTTGGCTGATGACTTCTTGAAGGACGGAAAAGATGAAATCAATAACATAGATTTTATTCTCAGGTCAAATTTTGCTTATTGTCTTCCTGAAACAACAGTTTCATTTGGGGGTAATGAGAATGATGCACCGTCGGTTTATTCCTTGACTGCCGCAGGTGTAATGCTAGTGGGTAACACAGATCAAATTAAGAGCAATTTGAAGCACCTCCCTCCTTGTTTTGGGGAAGAACAGACAAAAGCTGAAGTGCCTTTGTATACATGTGAGGATCTTGCCCTTTCAAGTCATAATTCTTTAGATCCTCTCCTAGATTGTGATGATCGGATAGAAAGTGAAGGCAGGATAGCAATAGTGAACGATGCGGGGAGAATCAATTATGCTTCCTTGGAAAAGCTACTCAAGAGATCCTTGATAAGTGTTGTACAGATACCTTGAATTGTGACACGCAAATATTTCCCGGTAAGGTAGTTGAAAACGAAAGAATAATAAATTATGTTCTTCAAAATACAAGGCGTAATGAAGACGGCAGGTTAATTATGCCACTAATCTGGAATCACAAAGTGAAACATTTGCTAGGGCAAAATAAAACTCTAGCTACTAAAATTCTAAATTCAAATTTCCAAAGATACTCTAAGGGTGATGGAGTAAAGTTGAAATTAATCGACCAATGCTTTAGAGAGCAATCTGAACAAGGCATTATAGAAAGAATTGACAACCTTGATCAGTACTTGGAGGAAAATCCAAATCACAGTTTCTTGGCCCACATGGCAGTATTTAAACCAGAACGTGACACTACAAAATGTCGAGTAGTATTTTTATCTAATTTATGTGAAAATAATCCTTTACAGGGAGTAACCATGAGTCACAATCAAGCCATGTTGAGTGGACCTTATTTAAACCAAAAGATCACCACAGCTTTATTACAGCTACGCTTTGATTCCAAACTCCTGTGTTTTGATATTAAAAAAACCTTTCTCAACATATGCCTCTGATCTAGATTCCAGTAAGTTACTTTTTCTATGGCATCGTAATGTACAAAAAGGAGATTACAGTATTGTTGCATATCGTAGCTTAAGACTTCCATTTGGTCTTGTTTGTTCCCCTAGCATATTATTACTTGGACTTTATAAGATTTTGATGATTGACACTGATGATGATGACCAGGTAAATTTGCTTAAAAGACACATTTATTCATTAATATATATGGATAATGGCAGTATTACTGCAAATAATAGTGAAAAATTGAAGTGGGCCTTTCAAGAGTTAAAAGGAATATTTGAGCCCTATAAATTTTATCTTCAGCAGTTTATAACAAATGATACTGAAATTCAAGAGGAAATTGATTACAGCTCTGGAGAGAAAACTAGCAGATCAATCAAATTATTGGGGCTCTTATGGGATCGAGTTGATGATACCCTATCCACTAAGCCTCTAGTTTTAGATGGTGAGGCAAATACCAAGAGGAATGTTTTGAAAACTATTGCCAGTCACTATGATGTATTTGGCTTTACTTTGCCCATTCTAAATCGAGCACGGCTCTTTCTACATAAATTACAATGTGATTCGTCCTGTACCTGGGACTCCAAATTGCCGGATGCAGAAATTAAAGAATGGAAAAACATATGTCGACAGGCAAATTCTTCTCCAGCCTCGGAATTAGAAGATTTGTTGGCCAGAGAAATGGAGAATATAAACTGATTGCCTTTACAGATAGTAGTAAGGATATATACGGAACTGTTATCTTTATTCAGGATATCCAGTCATTAGAAGTGAACTTTGTTCTAGCTAAGAACCGTTTTGTGAACAAGCAATTATCTGGGAAGAGCATGCCTTCCCTTGATTTTCAGGCCATTACTTTGGGTGCAGAAGTGTTGATAGATATCTATAAGGAATTAACTGGGCCCTCATGTGTTGAAGCAATCAACATCAAAGAACTCCATCTGTTTTCTGATAGCTTGGTGTCCTTATCTTGGATTAATTCCTATTGTTATAAATTAGATAAGATGCATAAACACAGCACCTTTATTCGTAATAGGTTAGAACATTTAAGTACCTTGTGTGAGACGCAGTGTTTTTGAAAGAATCTGCTAACTTCTATTCAATTCGCAGTGATATAATCAATATCATTGTACCAAACCCAGGGCAAAACCAGTGGATGTTGTTTCGGAGAATTACAATCAAATTAATTCCGGCTCCACCGAAGAGGAATGTGCAGAACATTTAGCATCAACAGGTGGGTGTTCTGCGTCTTTCAAATCCGGCCAAATTACGACTGGTGCAGCTGGTAAGGGAGAACCAGAGCACTTGGTGACTGTAAACAAGTTTTCCAGTTTGTCTAAGCTTGTATCTGTTCATAGGTACGTGTTTAAATTTATTGAGAGGCTAAAATGCAAACTTTACTCCAGGTATCCTGAGAGGTATGGAAACCTGAGAGTTCTTGACGAAAACTTGTATGCCAAGGCAATGAATTACATAATTAGAATAGAACAGCACATTTATAATTCCCGAGATATTCAGGTATTTTGACAGTGATTCTACGTTCGTTAAAGATATCCCAAACATTGTTAATCAACTCAATGTATATCCTGATAATGAGGGAATTCTAAGAGTGAAAAGCAAATTCTCAAGATGGAAAAATGATAAGAATTACAGATTTCCTGTTTTGCTTCCTAAGAATACCTACATCACAAAATTAATTGTTTTAGATTTGCATGGGAAAATGTATCACTCAGGCTGTTACAAGGTTTTGTCTGAATTAAGAAGACATTTTTGGATTCCACACTGTTTCTCTGTTGTGAAACGCATCCTACAAGAGTGCATACTTTGTAGAAAACTGAAGCAGAGAACTATCAAACTAAATCAATCTCCCTACAGGTTATTCAGACAAGAACCACCTAGTGTTCCCTTTCGTATAATATTCATAGATCACATAGGCCCTTACTTTGTACTTTACAATGGCAAAAAGGTGAAAGTCTGGATTCTTTGCATAACTTGCCTTTGATCTAGGGCTATTAATTTAAAAGTTTTCTTGACATGACCTCAGGTGAGTTCATTAGAGCTTTACAGCTTCATTCATTTGAATATGGAGTGCCTGAATTATGTTTATCTGATCTTGGTTCATCCTTAGTTGCAGGAGCTAACATAATTACTCCCTTTCTGAATGGTCCAGAAACCCAGAATTTTTTTGAAGAACAAGGAGTACGTCCATTAAAATTTGAGCACTATTTTAAAGGCCATCATCCTCTTGGGGGATTAGTAGAAGTATGTGTGAAGATGGTCCGTCAGTTGCTTCATTGCTCAATCAAGAAAAATTTTCTTCAATACAGAGATTTTGAGTTTGTGGTTTCACAAACTATTCACCTGGTTAATCGAAGGCCTATTGCTTTCTCGGAAGGTCTAAGAGATACCAGTGATGACGTAATTCCAGACCCTATTACCCCCAGAGAAGTTAATACATGGCTTGGACTTAATATCTTTGAATCTATTCCAGCCATGCAGCCGCTTCACACTAGCAATGATCCTGATTGGTCTTTAAACACTGACCCTATTGATACCATAAGAACAAGTTATGAGAAATTGAAAATAGTGCGCACCCATTTGATAGAAACCTACAATGCAGAATTTTTGAATAATTTGATGACTCAGGCTGTCAATGATAAAAGTAGATATAAGACGGTTACCCACAAAAAATTACAGGTAGGGGACATTGTACTGATAAAAGAGGAGAATTGCAAACCTACCAATTTCCCATTGGCAGTTGTTAAAGACGTTAAAACTATCGTACTTGATGAAGTAACTGACGCTGTTCTGCTTCAAGGTAAAAACAGGGAGATGGTTCGACGACACGTCACATCTTTAATCCCTATATTAACGCGCAAGGAAATGTCACAATCAAATATTAAAACATTGAAAGATCTTATTTCTGTTAATACTACCGATCCCACGGCAAACCTGGGGGAAGATAAGCCTCAGAATAAAGAAAGGCCCAAGAGGAAAGC
>NC_090736.1:27917886-27925386 GCF_036898095.1 Palaemon carinicauda
CCTCAGACACTCACAGTATTCCACTTAATTTAAAGTTGTACTCTATTCTTATATATAATCAAATCATGCAGAATCCTATTATTAGGAGAGGTACAGGCACGAACATAAAAGTTAATTGGTAACCAGCTTCTATTATTTATTTCTAGAATGGTCTTGCATATCCAGAAAATCTATTTTTTTCTTTGACTTTACTCTCTATCAACCCTTGAGCTCTTACGGTATTAATTTATATTAATTTATGAAATTTGGTCTGTATAACCAGGTGCTGGGGTCCTGTGAGTCCATTTATTGTCGGTATTGTGTTGTGAATTTTTTCCCTCGCAAGTGGCCATCGTTAAGAAAGTAAAGGATGAATGGAATAGTAAACGTTATTATTATTATTATTATTATTATTATTATTATTATTATTATTATTATTATTATTATTATTATTACTAGCTAAGCTACAACCCAAGTTGGAAATGCAGGATGCTATGAGTTCAAGTGTTCCAACAGGAAAAATAGCTCGGTGAGGAAAGGAAATAAGGTGACAAATATGACTTCACCCCAAGACAGTGGAAGACCATGGTACAGAGGCTATGGCAGTACCCAAGACTAGAAAACAATGGTTAGATTTAGGAGTGTCCTCATAGAAGAGTTGCTCGCCATAGCTAAAGTATCTCTTCTACCCTAACCAATTAGAAAGTAGCCACTAAATAGTTAGATTGCAGTAGTTAACCCCTCGAGAGAAGAATTTTTTTTTTTTTTTTTTTTTTTTTTTTGTCAGGTGTCTGAGGAAAGAGGAGAATGTGTAAAGAATAGGCCAGACTATTCGGTATATGTGTTAGCAAAGGAAAAATGAGCAGTAACTAGGGAAGGACCCAATGTAATACTATCTAGCCAAGTCAAAGGGCCCAATAACTCTCTAAAGGTAGTATCTCAACGAGTAGCTGGTGCCTTAGCCAAATTATATATTATACCATTTTGTTGTTATTCCCAGTGACCACCTCCTGTTGGAGGAAATGGCTGAAGGCCAATGGAATCTGCATATGATCATGTGTATTATTATTATTATTATTATTATTATTATTATTATTATTAGCCAAGCTACAACCCTAGTTGGAAAAGCAAGATGCTATAAGCCCAAAGGCTCCAATAGGGAGAAATAGCCCAGTGAGGAAAGGAAATAAGGAAATAAATAAATGATGAGAACATTCTAAAATAGTAACAGCGTCAAAACAGGTATGTCCTATATAAACTATTAACAACGTCAAAAACAGATATTCATATATAAACTATAAAAAAACTCATGTCAGCCTGGTCAACATAAAAACATTTGCACCAACTTTGAACTTTTAAAGTTCTACTGTTTCAACTACCAATTAGGAAGATCTTTCCACAATTTTGTAATAACTGGAATAAAACTTCTAGAATACTGTGTAGTATTGAGCCTAATGGTGGAGAAGGCCTGGCTATTAGAATTAACTGCCTGCCTAGAATTACGAACAGGATGGGATTGTCCAGTGAGATCTGAATGTAAAGGATGGTTAGAGTTATAAAAAATCTTATGCAACATGCATAATGAACTAATTGAACGACGGTGCTAAATTTTAATATCTAGATCAGGAATAAGAAATTTAATAGACCGTAAGTTTATGTCCAACAAATTAAGATGAGAATCAGCAGCTGAACACCAGACAGGAGAACAATACTCAAAACAAGGTAGAATGAAAGAATTAAAACACTTCTTCAAAATAGATTGATCACCGAAAATCTTAAAAGACTTTCTCAATAAGCCAATTTTTGTGCAATTGAAGAAGACACAGACCTAATGTGTTTCTCAAATGTAAATTTTCTGTCGAGAATCACACCTACAATTTTAAGTCATACAAATTTAAAGAAACATTATCAATATTGAGATCCTTGACCTACTTACAATCATACTTTGAGTTTTGTTAAGATTCAACTTCATACCCTATAATTTGCACCATGCACTAATTTTAGCTAAATCTCTATTAAGGGATTCACCAACCCCAGTTCTACATTCAGGGGATGGAATTAATGCAAATTAGAAACTGGTGCGTTCTTTAGTAATTTTTTATTCAATTGCAGATGCAAGGGACAGGACAACGTCCTAGAGACTGATCAGATCAGCGCCCAAGCCCCATTTTCATCAAGGTAGGGCCAGACAATGACTGCTATATTGCTAATGATTCAGCAGGTAGACCTATAGGCTCCCACAAACACCGCATCCATAGCTCACAAGGATGGTGAGGTTGCAGACGCTACTAGAAACTAACGAGCTTGGGCGGGTCTCGCCCTCCTGTCCACCAGATTGCCAGTAGAGGCGTTTCCAGTAGGTTACCACAACCCTAGAAGTAATTTTAGCAGAATAATTTGAATTATATTTGATATCACATTTGTTTCTTTTTAAAGATATGGAACTTAATTACAAAGATTAATTGATTTCACTTTGCATAACTGAGAATCCTGTCCAAGGCTATCTCATAAATTGAATGGCATTTGCGAGTTTGTTGGAAAAGCTTAAGTTACGTAAAATGTAATTCATATTCTATCCATCTCAATTTCTGTTTATGGCAGTACTCTTAAGCTGCTATTTTTCGATGTATTTCATTGTGTGGAAACACTCATGAATACTTGATTATTGCAACCATTCCATTAGGTAGACTTAAAATTTTCTTCCTTCATATTAATCCTTTTCAATAGTAAGCTAATTTTAGTGTATATGAGCATTCATATTTTGATGTCACTTTGATACAGAACATTAAGATAGGGAATCTTTTTGTTATTCTTTTGTAGGATTTGATGAAATGTGTTTGTTATCTATGTTTCAATTATATGTCTTCCGTAGTGACTCCTGGGATATCATCCCAATCTATTTTACTTGTCACTTTCTTGTTGATACATTACTACATTTTAAAGCCTTTCAGTCTTTATTTCCTGTTATCTAAAAACCAGTTAGAGATAATAACCAGAAGAGAAAAAGGAAAGGTTACTGTGGAAGTTAACGAGGCTAATACCTCTTTACCAGAAGAAACAATCATCTCAGTATCCACAAAAGATACAGTCTCTTCTTTAAAAGACATAATCTTTTCAGCACCTCTAAAAGATACTATCTTATCCATAGTTCCTCCTCGTTTCCTTGAAAATCTCGGGAGTTCCTTTAAGCGAAAACCATCGTCTTGTTCTCCTTTCCACTGCTTCCACCTGGAAGACATTGGATACTTCCTTTTCATGGGCTGCCATTGAGGTAATCCTCTCTTATCTTCCAACCATTTAAAACGTTGAGCCATAAACGCTTCCTTTAACATCACCATACGTTTCTTTAACGTTCAATGTGGATGTCATTAAATTCAACGTTCAATGCTGAGTTCTAGAAATCCCTTTGCCTTTTGTTAAATACTGCTATTATGCCCTACAATTAATGTTCCTGAGGTCTTTCTTCGTAAGAGATGCTTTTAAGAATTTTGCTTTCAAAAGTGACTCTGTGATTGGAAAAAATAGTTCTCGTGATTCTAGATAAGATACGAAACTTCAAGGTCATGACCTTTAGTCTTACACGTTTGGTTTACTCGGACCAAATTCTGTAAATCCAATCAAGTCCAATCCAGATGTAAAAATAGACTTGAGTAAGACTTTGTTGAACTTTACAGACTTATATGGATGAGAAAAGGTTTTCTTTACACAAGGGACTTCAAAATTTAATCTTTAAAAATTTCCGTGAATGCAAATAGAGAAAATCTTGATTTAGTCTTCATTAATTCGTAAAATAACTTTGGATAAATTTTTGGGATAGGAATATTTTGCTTATGGGACTAATTAAGACAGGAATATCCCATGATTATTTACAAAACTCTGTGTGTTTATAGTAGGACTGTATTTTAATTCTTCGGGTAATATTTCGTTCAGTTTACACAGAAATTTACGTAAAATTCATACGCACTCTGCCAACTTGCATTTGATTTTAATAAGATAGGTAGGAAATGCCATTAAAGAGCTTATATTTCTCCATCAATGCAATTTATGGTTGTGGAGGCCGATTTAGTAACGTCCCTGACTGGTGAACGCCAGACTGGGGTTAGAGTCCCGCTCAACTAGTTAGTTTCTTTGGTTTGCTGCAACCTCATCATCCTTGTGAGCTAGGGATAAGGGGTTTGGGGAGCCTATTGGTCTATCTGTTGAGTCATCAGCAGCCATTGCCTTGCCCTCCTTGGTCCTAGCTTGGGTGGAAGAGAGTTGGTTTGGGCGCTGATCATATGTATATATAGTTAGTCTCAGAGGCATTGTCCTGCTCGATAGGGCAGTTGCCACTGTCCCTTACCCCTACCTTTCATGAGCGGCCTTTAAACCTTTAATTGAATAAAAAAAGTAATGTCTTACTATGAATTTAACCAAAACACAAGAGTTTTTAACTGTCAAATAGATCTTAGATATCACTGCGTGAACACAACCTATACTCCTAGAGTCATGTTGGTATTAGGAAACTTTAAAATAGTCTTCCCAAGAGTAACTAAAACTATTGAATTGAATGGCGAAAATCGTGGGCACTATTCCCGAAAAAGTTGATTTTATCCTAGACCAACTTTTAAGAGATCAATGGAAAATTGTACTAAGTTTAGTTATTTAGATATTTGCTAAATACCGAACGTAGAATAGACCTTTTTCTACTCGAAATATCTGCATGTAGTGACATACTTATCAAACCAATGTTTCTTAATAATGGACAAAGCAAAGTATTGTATATACGTGAAAGAATGAATATGAAAATAATAATTACAAAACAAATAGTGTACGACCTGCTAGGCAAAGTTGGCCACACCTAAAAATTTGCCATAAAAAACTGTAAAAATCTTAGAATAAATGTTGTCAGGCATTTACTGTTTTGAAGACGGATATATTAACGTACGGTCACCAACCCGTAAAAGATATAAACAAAGTAGGGTAAAAACTTCCAGTTGCCTGTGCTTTACTGAAATATGGATAGGAACAGTATATTTTTATGGATTAAAGTTACGGTTTTTTTTTAACCGCGAAGGAGTCGTGAAAATTGTATATACAAGTTGCAATAATAATCAACAGTAGTTAAAGCCTACGCTTTTGTAACCATATGTTTATAAAGAGAGCTTTCTCATTCTTCTACGTCCCTACCTGTGAACACCAAACTGAGGTTCAAGTCAAATATCTTAGTATCTTTGGTCGCTGCAACCTTACTATTCTTGTGAGCTAAGGATCGGGGTTTTGAGGAGCCTACGGGTCTATTTGCTGAGTCATCAGCTGCCAATGCATGGCCCTCCTTGGTCTTAGCTTGGGTGGAGAGGGGGCTTAGGCGCTGATCATATGTATATATGGTCAGTCTCTAGGGCATTGTCCTGCTTGCTAGAGCAACATTACTGTCCCTTTCCGGTGCCATTCATGAGCGGCCTTTAAACCTTTAATATTGTTTAGATATGAACTCACTTGAAACGTGAACATATTAATTGACAATTTTAATTAAAAAGACTATTTCTCAGAAACACGAACCAATTATGAATAATATTTCTCTATTCAAACAATGAATTCAATTTTCTGATGTATGTAATAATGCAGTTTAATAATTCATGATCGTTTTTAGAACTAATAATATCATGTAACGTTCTAAGACAATAAAATAAAATTTGTCTGAACACTCTAATGATAAAAGCAGGAATTGGATTTTCATTACTTTCTGAATCATTTAAATTCTACTCTCCTATAAATAGATATCCACTAAATTCGAAGCAGTGTAGTAGCAGTTCATATTTCATAAGGTTGTGATAGCGTACATTCGAGCTACTGCTGATTATTATTGTAATTATATAAATATTTATTGACTTTAAGTCTGCTTTGTCTAGCAGCCCATTCAGATTTATTCTATCATTTTTATGGGCTAATCTATCAAATGTATAAAATACTATGCTTTGTCTTTTTCTAAGAAATATTAAATTTTGTTTGATAAATATAGATGACCTTTGCGTCACTAGGTGTAGTATGAGATGATGATGATGATGAAATATGTCCTCACATACAGAAATTTTAAGTAGCAATAATAATAATAATAATAATAATAATAATAATAATAATAATAATAATAATAATAATTCAAATAGAAAAGCATTCTGAGACTGCTGACCTCCGCCATGGCAGCTTATTTAAGGTTAGAGTTCATTTGGTCGACCTTTTCCTCAACCTTGACCTTTGACTCACGACTATCAAAACTGAATCACTTCCACCACTCAACATAGCAATTAATCCAAGAAAGTTTCACTACTTTGAGTAAAATTGTGGCGAGGAAGTTGTTCACAAATGAATAAAGAGGCAAACAGGAACGAAAACATAACCCTCCTATCAACTTTGTTGGCAGGGGTAATTAAGAGAGCAGATTCAATGCTTTTATGTTATAAAGATATTCTAGGAAAAACATCTTAACGTAATTAGTCGAAAACACCCATTTCTTTATTGGCTTCCCTTTCGTATGAACGTATCAATTTTCTAAATTCATTTGAGAGAAAATAATTGAATCTGAGAATTGACTCTCAAGATAACTCCCAGAAAATTATAAGTTGTTCTCGGTTTCTTACTAAAAAGCTGTGCAATAGCCATGCCTCCCACTTACTGTTTGGGAGCGAAAATAAATAATGAATGAATAATAAATAAGAAAATAATATCAATCCATTCCATTGTTTGTTTCTTAATGTTTCCGGATATGATTTTCTCAAGACTTTTAAGCAAAAATATTAATGTATACAAGGAACTTTTTTTTCATGTCACTGGGTGATATTATTATTATTATTATTATTATTATTATTATTATTATTATTATTATTATTATTATTATTATTAGCCGAGCTTCAACTAAAGTTGGGAAAAGCAGGATGCTAAAAGCCCATGGGCTCCTACAAGGAAATGTATCCCAGTGAAGAAATGAAATAAGGAAATAAATAAAGTACTTGAAAAGTAAAGAAAAAAAAATCATAAAATATCTAAGATCAGTAAGAACGTTGAAATAGATGGCATATAAACTATGATGAAAGATTATGTCTTTAACATAGAAACTTTCGCTGCAAGTTTGAACTTCTGAAATGTGGAACTTGGGAAGAACATTTGATCTGTTGCTGAAAAAAAAAAAAATCATAAATTGAAGACGAAACGTGAAAAGAACATTTGTGGTGGCCTATTGGACACGTCCCTGCCTGGTGATTGCCGGACGGGGTTCGAGTCTCGCTTAAGCTGGAATGTTTCTACTAATGTCTGCAACCTCACCATCTTTGTGAGTTAAGGATAGGGGAGTTTGGGGGAGTCTTTAGGGTCTACCCAGGGTCCTGGGTCTACCTGTTGAGTCATCAGCAGCCATTGCTTGGCCCTCCCTGGTTGTAGGGCGTTGATTATAATGTATGTCATATGTATATAATCAACTGTCCTTTGCCTGTGCCACTCATGGGTGGCCTGTAAACCTTTTAACAGAAAACTATGGAAATTGCATAT
>NC_090736.1:27942886-27945386 GCF_036898095.1 Palaemon carinicauda
AAATACCCGCTTCTAAAACCTACCTGATTTCTTGGTTGATTGAAGTCTAGCAGTCTTTCTATTGGGCCTAATAGGATTTTTTTTTTTTTAATATTTCATATATTACGGAGAGTAAACTTATTGGGCGGTAATCTTTCAGGTCTTTTGTGTAACACTTTTATGTATTAGTATAATGATAAGCATTTTCCTAGCTGTAGGTATAGACCATTCTGGTAAAGTTCAGCCAGTTTTATTACTATGAAATCTCCTCCATCTATTATTAAATCAGGGGAGCGATCCAAAAGAGCTAGGTCCAAAAGCGCTTGGCCCAAAAGAGCCAGTACAATTGAGCTAGTGCGACAAAATAGCTAGTTCCATGATAGCTAGTACCAAAATCACTATTGTGACAAAATAGCTAGTAGTACATTTGAGCTGGTTCAAAAAGAACTGTTAGCCAAAATAGCTTGTTTCGAAAAAATGTATTGGGGCTAAAACTATGTGTGTGTGTGTGTGTGTGACTGTGTGTCTGCGTGTTTACGTTGATTATTTACAGCAAAACAGATTTTAATCAATATTAATATAAAACTTTGTTACATAAAACTTTATCACATATCAATAATTGTTTCAATTAACACACTTCATTTCAGAAATAGATTGAAAACAGCAGTCATCGCTAGAAATTAAGAAGAAAAATAACTGAAAATGTTAAAAAACAAATATTTTTAAATTAGCAAGTTGGTCGAGCATATGCTGGCTTGCAAATATGATTATTCGTTTTGAATCGTTTGTTTCGTCACTCAGTAAGAAGGGTTCTGCATTTCCGTTTATAGTAAAAGTTTTAAATTCTTCTGGAATTATCAATTCGTTAATTGATAAAGGTTCAGGAAAATGGCCCTCAACCTTACGTTTTTGGAGCGCTCTTTTTTTAGGGACATTAGCCATTGCTTCGTTATCCAGCTCTTGTACTACAGTAGCAATAACTCTTCGTGGTGGTGCACTACAATTTGAAGCTTTCTCATTCATTTTCCCTAAAGCAACTCTAACACATTGCCTCTTGGGATCTGGGGCATGATTATGTTCTTGTCCAATTTTTACTTCACACTTTTCTTGGTAGTTCAGCGTAGTTTTCAATGTTACTCTACAGTCCTTCATTAAACATCTGGTTTCGTTCGTTGTATTTTTTCGGTACAAATATCCATCGTAGCTAAGTAAATCTTTTCCTTTCTGGGGCTTTATAACTTCCATGATGAAGGGTGGAATACTACTAACTTCTTTCTCCATAGATAAGAAAAAAATTAAAAGAAAAAAATGAAGTAGAAATAACTCTCCATTTTCTTGAAACTAGTATTTTTGGTTAACAGCTCTTTTTGTATAAGCTCAAATGTATAAGTAGCTATTTTGTCACATTAGCGATTTTGGTACTAGATATTATGGAACTAGCCATTTTGTCGCACTAGCTCATTTGTACTAGCTCTTTGGGGCCTAGCTTTTTTGGACCTAGCTATAATGTCGCATACTCTTAAATCAGTTCTTAAGCCATCTTCTGTTAATGTTTTGCCTTTTTATGTGTTTTATTGCCTTCTTTACTTTTCCTACTATTACTTTTGGTACCGGATCAGGTGTTTCATTATCTTTACTGTCAAAGTTATTTCTTATATCACTATTGTATAGCATTGTATAGAAATCATCTGTAATTTTTATCATTCCTCCCCACTGTTGACAATATTTAAATTTTTCATCCTTTAGAGCAAACCTCAAGTAATCTTTTCATCACTTTGATGCTTCTTTCTTTTTCTAACGTCTCCTCAATTATGGTCTTATTGTGTTTACGAATCTCTTTGATTTTACTTCGTTTATTGTTTTTGATAGTTCTTCTAATTCTATTTCATCTCTCTCGGATTTTACCCTCATTCAGAATCTCCTATTTATTAGGTTTTCGGTGTTTTAATGGTTTTCTTTGATCTTTTTTAGGGACTTTTCCACTTATATCTTTTGCTGATTCTACTACAAATTTTGTTGAATTACTATTCATTACTTCTCTCTCTCTCTCTCTCTCTCTCTCTCTCTCTCTCTCTCTCTCTCTCTCTCTCTCTCTCTCTCTCTCTCTCTCTCTCTCTCTATATATATATATATATATATATATATATACATATATATATATATATATATATATATATATATATATATATATATACATATATATATATATATATATATATATATATATATATATATATATATATATATATATATATATATATATATATACATATATATATATATATATATATATATATATATATATACTGTATATATGTATATATATATATATATATATATATATATATATATATATATATATACTGTATATATGTATATATATATATATATATATATATATATATATATATATATATATATATATATATATATATTTATATATATGTATATGAGAATGAGTGAATATATAATTTATTTTGATACTAACATAATTTTGTTTATGCATATAATAGGTTGAAGG
>NC_090736.1:27977886-27982886 GCF_036898095.1 Palaemon carinicauda
ATTTAAAATTTTCATCTTTTGATGACTCAGGACTACTCGACAATCTTTAATTCCACAGAAACAAAAGACTACCACGGCTGTGTTTGCTCTTTAAATGTAACTTTTGATATTCAATGAATGAAACTTGTAAGGAAAATAAGATTTAAAGTTGTTAAGAGATAAGGTTGATCAAATAGAAACGAAAACGGATACATGGAACAAATAAGGTTTTTTTAGATTTTAATCAGTAAGGGTAATTCACCTGTTACTTTTTATTGGCAGTTTTTTTTTCTTCTAGAATTTATAGTTCTTCCCAATCAGTTACATTGGAAGATTCTGTTAATCGAATTTATTTATAATGTTCTCCTTCCTATTATTATTACACCCCTTTTGCTTTGCCTACAACATTCATCCGTGCAGTAAGAATATATACATCATCATCATCATCATCATCTCCTCCTGCGCCTATTGACGCAAAAACCTCGGTTAAATTTCGCCATTCGTCTCTATCTTGAGCTTTTAATTCAGTGTTTCTTCATTCATCAACTCCTACTTCACGCTTCATAATCCTCAGCCATGTAGGCTTGGGTTTCCCAACTCTTCTAGTGCCTTGTGGAGCCCATTTGAAAGTATGGTGAACTAATGTCTCTTGGGAGTGCGAACACATGACCAAACCATCTCCATCTATCCCTCAGCGTGATCTCATCCACAATTAACACTCGGGTTATCTCTTTTATAGTTTCATTTCTAATCCTTTCCTGCTATTCAACTCTCAATATTCTTTTGAGGGCTTTGCTCTTAAATCTACAAGATCTGTTGGATATTGTTTTATTGCCATACCACGTCTCATGTTCATACTGTAACAACGATCACATTAAACTGATATTAGCCTGATTTTTTATATGTAATTCTAGGCGATTTGATTTCCAAACTTTACTTAACCTAGGCGTAGATTTATTGTCTTTTTTCAATACTTCATTAAATTCATATACTACCTCATTAATCTTTTCTCCTTCCAATAACAGAATATATACAATTTACTTTTCTTTTTTTTTACAAAAATACATATTTCTATGCACTTTAAATAATAAAGGTTTATTTAAAATGTCGTGGATTGTCACTACGAAATTTTATTCTATAAATAACAAATAATGAATTTATTTTTCTATTCGTTACAAATTTTTAAGTTCATAACTGCACGATTTATTTACATGGTAAATATCAAATTGTCTTTTATTTTTATTTTTTTTTTTTCTCCATGATCATTCCTGTCCCCAATTCCTTTTATTCTCTGCGGCACATTTCCTTCCGAAGATATTTGCCGAATATAAAGAATAAGAACCACTCTTGGCATTCCAGGACGTTCTTTTTAAGTTCGTCGTAATAAGTTCACATGACGAGTCTATTGAAAGTCAGAGAGAGAGAGAGAGAGAGAGAGAGAGAGAGAGAGAGAGAGATCATTGTAATGTTAACATGAAAAGTCTAATAAAAGTTACATAGAGAGAGAGAGAGAGAGAGAGAGAGAGAGAGAGAGAGAGAGATCATTGTAATGTTGACATGAAAAATCTATTAAAAGTCAGAGAGAGAGAGAGAGAGAGAGAGAGAGAGAGAGAGAGAGACCATCAAGGTATTTCAGAAAGTTCCCGACGACTAAGCTCCAGTTAACGAAAAATGATTTTGTAGCAGTGAGTTCAAAAGTTTTGTATTTGAGGTGAAAGTAATTGACTTTGAAGTCTGGGGAAAAAAAAGAAAAAAAAAAGTGCTAAAAGTGGAGCTTTATTACCGCGTGTTCATTTCCCCTTGGTTTTCCAGTTGCGAAACTTGTTCGTTGTCAGTGGGATACTTTGAGGCGAAATGGTATATTATGTATGAAACGCTAGAATTAAACTTTTAATTATTTACTTTAATCAAGAGGCAACAGGTCTTTTTCGATAAGATTTGATGGCACCAAAAGCTATAATTAATTTTGATCGTCAGCAGGTCATGAACGAAATTAGTTAAAGCACCCTCGTCGAATAAATGTACTTCAAACTTTGAGATGGATTTTTTTTCATTATATGTTTTACTCTTACAACAACACATTTTTAGAGTAGAGCTATTCAAAATATAATCAAATGTATTAATTTTGATTTTCTAGTTCCTTGTTCCTGGTAAAAGGGTTTGCGTATCGCCATGATCAGCAAATCTGTACCAGTCAGGGGCACCCAAACTATGTTGGTTCCTGTGAGCACTGGGCAACCTGGGGATGAAAACTGGCCAAACCTCAAACATGAACTGTCATGTCTGAGACATTTGTCGTTGTTGATGTAAGTCTTATTATAAAATCAGTTGAGAGCATTAACTATTTTATAATCTAAATATTTTTATATCTAATTGTTTATATTCCATTCAGTAATATTCATTGAGAAGTAAAACTTTCAATCCTATTTCTTGCATTGACCATTTCCAAGCTTTGTGGATCTCACTGTGTGATAGGCAGACAAATTAAAACATCACAAGTGATGCTTGGTTAAAGATTACTGGCACCATGAGAAAGACCAGATTGAGATGGTATGGGTATGTGGTAAGGATGGGTGAGAGAAGAGAATGGGGTGAAGAAAGCTTGTGAAAAACCTATTAGTGATAGAAGATCAAGAGAAGACTCATCGCGGCAACCGATCCTGTATCTTAGGGAGAATAGTGGGATGAAAAAGCTTTCCATATAAAAAAAAAAAATATTTTATTATTTCTTCCATCATTTTGGAAATGGAAATTCTTCAACCTTATTTTCTCGTTTTGCCTTCACACAGTTGGGGCGTGTTAATGTTTTTGCTCTCTCTACCGCTAGAGTTATTTGGTCTTTTGATTGGACACACATTACTACATTGGATCCCTCTCACTGGTTACGGCTCATTTTGTCTTTACTTACAAATACACCGAATAGCCTGGCCTATTCTTTCCACATTCTCCGCTGTCCTCATACACATGAGATTACCAAACAATTCTTCTCCGTTCGAACGAAGGGTTAACTACTGAACTGTAATTGTTCAGTGGCTACTTTCCCCTTGGTAAGGGTAGAAGAGACTCTTTAGCTATGGTAAGCAGCTCCTCTAGCAGAAGGACACTCCAAAATCAAACCATTGTTCTCTAGTCTGAGTGTTGCTCCAGCATCTGTACCCTCAAGCAAAAGTTCTCCGGCTTGTTTTTTTTTTTAAGATTTTGTAGTTATTATATGAAGGCTGTAATTAAATGTCGTTTTTGTTCTTAGAATATTTCATTTCCACTGTTCATTAGTTTTCTTTTAGCTTATTTATTTCTTTATTTCCTTTCCGCACTGGGCTATTTTTCCTTGTTGGAGCCCTTGGGCTTATAGCATCCTCCTTTTCCAACTAGGGTTGTAGTCTAGCTTGTAATAGTAATAATGATAATAATAATATTAAGATAAGTGCATGTGCTTATCGAAAGGCAATTACAAAAACATATTAATGCATTTCCTTTTACGTGAGGTACTGAGCTTTTTCGTAAGTTTTTCTCCAGAATGTTCTTTCTTAATCATTCTTACATTACAATCAAGTGAATATATAGAATAAAGGGGAAAAAAAAAATTCCAGTCTGAGAGAGAAGAGAAATCCACCACAAAAGAACATGTAACAAAAAACTTTTTTTTCTTTTCTCTCTGAGACGCTGATTCATGAACTGCGACGCCTAATTAAAGGATTAGTTAGTAATGAAGTTATCGCAAGGCAACACACGTTACCGGATGCTGGTTTACCTCATTATTCTTCCCAAGGCTGAAATGAGCTCGAATGAACTTTCTGGCCTTACTCGTTTTATAGCTGACGCTCAAATGATGAATTGTCCGTTCGTCTATAGGTATTATATCTGCTTAGGCACTTCTCCTCCTCCTCCTCCTCCTCCTCCTCCTCTTCCTCTTCTTCTTCTTCTTCTTCCTCCTCCTCCTCTCCTCTTCCTCCTCCTCCTCCCCCCCCCCGTCCTCCTCCTCCTTAACGGTACCTGTCATAAACGAGATCGTATCATGAATATCTAAAATGACGTTCGTTTCCATGGTGAGTCTCACTTTGCCTTCCTCTCACCAGGGGGAACGATATGCGGCTTATGCTCATGGCTTTGATATCTAATGTGGGGTTTTTGTTGTTCTTGAATATATTGCTGCGAATAATAATAATGCCTCCTGACAGGAGATGGCAGGGAGGAAGGAGAGGGAGAAGAGCCTTTTTATGTTCTATAACGATGTTTCAGGATTTTTTCGTGAAACGATTGTGCAGTTTGTTGGGGGGTGGGGGTGGGGGGGATTATGCTATGTCTTTTCATTGCCTCAGTTGGCATCTCTAGTTTTGTTATTATTATTATTATTATTATTATTATTATTATTATTATTAGTTTAGCTACAGCCCGATTGTGCAGTTGTGGGAGGAATTATACTATGTCTTTTCATAGCTCCAGTAGACATATCATTATTATTATTATTATTATTATTATTATTATTATTATTATTATTATTATTATTATTAGTTTAGCTACTGCCCGATTGTGCAGTTGTTGGAGGAATTATAGTATGCCTTTTCATAGGTCCAGTTGACATATTATTATTATTATTATTATTATTATTATTATTATTATTATTATTAGCCAACCCACAACCCTAGTTGAAAAAGCAAGATTCTACAAAGTCCATGACTCCAACAGGGAAAAATAGCCCAGTGAGGAAAGGAAAGAAGGAAATAAATGGACTACAAGAGAAGTAAGGAATAATCATAATGAGTATTTTAAAATGTTATATTCTATATTGCGCCTGTATTTTAGAAATAATAACTTCGTTACATTTTACAAAAAATATCTTATGCTACGTCAAAGTTATGAAATGATTAAGAAATATGAAAAACATCGCCTTACTTAAAAGTAACATTGTGATTTAGGTAATTATAAAACAATATATTATAATATTTAAATATAAAATTATAAAATACGCTTTTATCTGTTTATCATTTGAAATGATTATTCTTTGTGGCATCTAAATTTTG
>NC_090736.1:27985386-28005386 GCF_036898095.1 Palaemon carinicauda
TTGACCAATCATATAATATAGAATGCAATATGAGAGGTTACGTAAACCAGAATTAATGGATCTAAAGAATTAATCTTTAGATCCATTATAGCAAAGTCTATAGACCTTAAGTTATGGCAGCAAGTGTCATTTGTCACTGAGAGGTAAGAACTATTAGAGTTGTGTCGTATAATAATGATAGTTGGCTTATATGTGTGTGGTATTCTATCTCTTATGATGTAGTCTTAATAATGTCATGCTAATCTCTCTCTCTCTCTCTCTCTCTCTCTCTCTCTTAACAAAGGGAGAAAGTAGGTCCATGGGTCAGACTGTCTAAGAAGAAAGCCATTAGCTACTAGTTTTAAAAGTTTTTTCTCTCTCTCTCTCTCTCTCTCTCTCTCTCTCTCTCAACAAAGGGAGAAAATAGGTCCAGTGGTCAGACTGTCTAAGAAGAAAGCCATTAGCTACTAGTTTTAAAAGTTCTCTCTCTCTCTCTCTCTCTCTCTCTCTCTCTCTCTCTCCATTAGTAATTGTTTTACCAAATATATTTCTTTTTTTCTTATCGTCTGTTTTTCTTTCCTTTTCACCTAGAATCAGTTCGTTATTATTATAATTATTATTATTATTATTATTATTATTATTATTATTATTATTATTATTATTATTATTATTAGCCATGCTGCTACAACCCTAGTTGGAAAAGTAGAATGCTATAAGCCCAGTGGCTCTAAACATGGAAAGGAGGCCAGTGGAGAGAAGAAATATGAAATGAACTATGCATAAACAATGAATGAAAAAGATATTAAGAAAAGTAAGATAAGTAACTACATCAAAATACATCAACCATATACAAACAATAAAACAAGATTTATGTCAACCTTTTCCACAAAAACAAAAAAATAATAAAAGAATGTTTGAAATGGTTCCACCTATTCAACCACCTACTTAAGAAGAGCATTTCACAATCTGGCCAGAGGTGGAATAAAACTTCTAAGAGTACTGTTTAGTATTGAGTCTTATAATGATGAAGGCACGACTGTTTGAATTAACAGTTAACAATATGGATGACCTGAATTAGGAAAATCTTATGGAAACTGCATAAAGATCTAACTAACTACATTCCAAAAGAGTTAAACATAGCCACTGTTATATGAAAATCCTTGAAAAGAAAGGCATTTTAATATACCAAGATATTCAGTAAATTAAACGAATTTGCTAATATATAATATATATATTTTCTAGATTGTATCTACTTCTTTCCCATCATTATCCCTACACTAAGGGGTCGGTCGCCTGATGCGGCCTCTTCAATGCCTTTTACCAATGGCATCCTCTTTCACCAAAACTTTTCTCTCCCTATCATCCTTCACCTTATCTCGCCATCTAATTTTCTGCCTCCCTCTCGATCTTCTCCCCATAACAGGTTCCTCCCAAGTCCTCCTCACCCCATCCTCACCATCCATCCTCAACACGTGCCCACACCATCTCAGTCGTGACACTCTTATCACCTATGTAATCTTTACTACGCCTGCCTTTCTTCTTATTTCATCATTGTATGGCTTTTCATAAAACAAGGATGTTCCAATGATCGGATGAAGTTTCCCTGTGACAATAGACATCACAATTAGAGGAATTTTCATTATTCCAGGATTGACTAAAGATGAAATTATGCTCTGAAGAAGTTCTGAAAAATTGTGGCCGAGTAGCGAGACCTCTTCTTCTTCTTAGATTGTCCAGCCCTTGTTGCTGAACACGGGCTTTTGCGTTGGCAGCCCGTCATCGAGACCTCTTAGCTCGAGGGCTATTTATAGCCCCTCGCTGAGTAAAGTCGTGCTCATAGCGCAAACAACGTGCCTTAGAAACATGTCCCTCTCTAAAATACCTGTTACAAAGTGACTCTATTCGAGCATCGCCTTTCTTGAAACATACTCTTAGTGAAGAGAATTATGTATGAGGTTTGCTTCAAGTAGGGTTACTTGTGCGCGCGTGAAACATTTTGTGAACTTTGAAAAAATACGTTTTATGGATTTCTTTTTTCTGCTTCTCTCCTCTCCCAGAGATAACGCTCACAGAGCAGCTATTTTATTCTTACGTGTCAAATGCAAATGTGGCACGTGTGGCAACTCCGTTTTAATTTCCTAATAGATTAGGATGAATTATGACTACTGGCTATCAGAAAAAATGCTTTTATGGGATTTGTTTGATTGCGCTGCCTTTCTAATAGATTATCATAATCTTCACTGAGGCTTTTAAAGTATTCGATCTTTGACTATTTTACTTTTTTTCCTTTTTTTATAAATTGTATGTTTATTATGTAGAGTCTGCAGTTTTATAGTGAGAATTTTGTTTAATTTTGGCGATGATTAACATTACTATTGATATTACCATTAGCATTATTATAACTAAAGTAGCACTAGAAGTGGTAGCACTATAAATAATTGTCGTACGAATACTAACAGCAGTTTTACATGTTTCAATAGCTGTTATACATTAATGTAATTATTTGAATCAATTAAAAACTTCTTACCGATATTGATATACAGTAATTATAGGAATATGTCATATCTGCAGATGTTAATATATCGCAATCTTATCATAAACATATGAAATACTTTAACCAAGAGAATATAATGCAAGCGAAGATAGAATCCAGAGATGCAGTTTGATATTAATGAGTCTCCATTGGCCGTAGAACTAGATTCAACACTACTATATTCAAGAAATTATTTCAGAATGTTTACTATGAAAAAATTGAATTATTACTATAAAATTTTAACATTTTTACTTGCGTTGCTCTGTAATATTCTGCTGATAAACTGTTTAGCATCCAAGCATCCATATGGTAAAATCTTCCCCCCCCCCTCTCTCTCTCTCTCTCTCTCTCTCTCTCTCTCTCTCTCTCTACGGAGGATATAATAAATTGAATTTAGGGTTGAGCCAGATAAGGGCATTTTGCACAATATATTGAATATATTTTCTCTCTCTCTCTCTCTCTCTCTCTCTCTCTCTCTCTCTCTCTCTCTCCTAGTTATAAATGATTAAGCGTACTCTCTCTCACGGTTAATTTGGTATGCTTCCCCTCTCTCTCTCTCTCTCTCTCTCTCTCTCTCTCCTAGTTATAAATGATTAAGCGTACTCTCTCTCACGGTTAATTTGGTATGCTTCCCCCCCCCTCTCTCTCTCTCTCTCTCTCTCTCTCTTCAAGTTATGACATGCTTTTCTCTCTCTCTCTCTCTCTCTCTCTCTCCCTCTCTCTCTCTCTCTCTCTCTCTCTCTCATAGATATTCTGCTTTAATCGTTATTATCCATATGCTGTGTTCATCAATTTTATAAGGAGATAATAATTCTCTCTCTCTCTCTCTCTCTCGCTCTCTCTCTCTCTCTCTCTCTCTCTCTCTCTCTCTCTCTCGGTAATTACCTAGTGAGGTTTCTTTTTCTCTGAGATCATTAACTTTCATTGTGAAGAAGTTTTTTTCAGCCATTTCTATAGTTTCTGGTTGAGCTCTTTAGTGCAATGCGCTTCGTTACGTCTTAGACTCCTCCTTTATCTCTTTTCAAAAACAGTTGCTAAAGGAGATGCTCGTTTTCTCCGTCTCTCTCTCTCTCTCTCTCTCTCTCTCTCTCTCTCTCTCCTAGGTGAGCCTATGCCATGAAAAGTTTTCCTTTTGTTTTGTTACCAGTTTCATAGTTCTTTTACCTTATACTCCTGCTCCCTGGAAACCTCCACCTCGCTTACTTCTTGAATCTATTGATTTTTATTCTTTTCTTATAACCTGCATACCTTCATTATCTTTTGAATTCCCCTTTTCGCCTTTTAGTATTCATTTTATAATCATAACATTCTAAGAAGTTCATTCTGTTCTTTTTGTTTACTTTCAGGATTTCTAAGAGTATGTTTTACATCGATAATGTATTGCTAGAGTCATTGCCTTGCGGGGATTTATCCAAGGTCAGTACGGGTTTTCATTTTGAGCCTATCAGCACATTGCCTAACTAGAGGGGCACTCAGTAGAGAGCATGTCTTCGCCACGTCAAGTAGTCTAATTTTGCTCTTAATTCCACTGCCTACTTGTACCTTGATGTATGTATGTATGTATATATATATATATATGTGTGTGTGTATATATATATATATATATGTGTGTGTATATATATATATATATATATATGTATATATATATATGTATGTATATATATATATATATACATATATATATATATATGTATATATATATATATATATATTTTATATATATATATATATATATATTATATATATATAAACAGTATATACTGTATATAACCAGACAATTGCTCTTCATTACACAAGGGAGATGTTTCACTTCACTCAAATTCGCAATAGTTCACAATACTCTGGAACTGAGAAGTGCTGAAATGTTCCCCGTATTTTCACATAGATAAGCAACGACCGAAATCCACCCCTCCCCCCCAGCTTCAACCTCCCCCACCCCACCCCTACCCCCACCCCCTTTCCAGCCTTCTTCCAAAATCAACTACAACTGTGTATGAGCAGGAAAGAGCATGACGCGCCTCCGCTTCAACCCAAACGCCACGTCTAAAATTAGGGGCACTTGGACGTTTAGCCTTTCGGCATGACCAAATTGCTTTAGTTAGATTGAGTTTCGCTGGGAATGTCTGGAATTCCTAGATATGACTAAATGGCTTATTGTCTCGACGCTACGCCCCCGGCCAGGTAGGAGAGAGAAAATAAATATATTCATTCCCTTGGTAATTGGATTGTTGAACTTATTCCGCTGTACTTGTGGACTGGATGACCTAATGGATGCTCATCATTTAGGGTTTGTCGGTGGTTTAGGTCGTCTTTTCGAGTCTTATTCAAGTTGTAATTGCGAGGTGGATTTATAGCTGATGTAAAAGAGGCGTAAAATATGGTTGTCATTTCAGGCATTTTTATGCAAAATAAAAGTTTTTTTTATTTACGATATATCTAAGGCATATTTAATTCAAATTAACAACAAATGTTATATATGTATATATAGCCATATATATATATATATATATATACATACATACATATATACAGAGAGAGAGTGAGAGAGAGAGAGAGAGAGAGAGAGAGATGCTGCATATATATATATATATATATATATTTATATATATATATATATATATAATATATATATATATATATATATATATATACTTTTTCCGCTATTCTGAATCGCATTTAATATTTACCAAAATACATAATTTTTCGATTACATAAATAATTTTTTGTGGATTTTATACAAAAGATAGGCTACTGTATATATATATATATATATATATGTGTGTGTGTGTGTGTGTGTGTGTGTATGTATATATTTTTGAGATACGCTTTTACGGATTTAAATCACAATTAAAACATTTAAATGATAATTGTTATCTTCCAGAACTTTGTTCAGTATTTCATGTAATATAAAGAGAAGAAAATATGACTTCACCGTTAGTTCTGATAAGCATATACGCCTATATGCGATAATCCTGATTCTCACCATGAATTTTTCACAATATTATTTTTTCATAACCTTTTGAGTATTTGAACGTATTAAAAGTCCTATTCCCAATGTAAATGAACAATAATCTAATGTTTCATATTTGAAGAAGTTTAACATATGTTATTATTATTGAAATGTTATCTTGTTTTGTGTGGATTTATCTAAGACGTCATTAATTAATATGATTAATTTGCTCTTTATTTTAGAGGGGAGAGGAAACCTCCTTTTTTCAGAATCGAAAGTAGATAAGGATACCTACAAAGTGGGACTATTTTAAATACCCTCAATGATGACTCTTATCAGATTTATTTTCTGGAACTATTGCGTACCTAAAACGCCTAAGAATTTCCTAAAAAATAATCATCTCACACAACAACGCCTTTGTCTTTCCTTCTTTAGCTTCGGTGGACATTGCAACCATAATTTTTCTTCATGTTTTAGTCCAAAGAATGTTGGGGAAATAATTTAGGTACCATGAAAAGTATTCTATATTTATATACCCGAGGTATGCCTTCCTGTATTATTTCTCTGCGCTTATCTTTTCCGTATCTAATATACATCCGAGTGAAAGAAATAAAAAAAACCAGAGGGGCACTCAGTAGAGCGCAGACCTCTCCCACAGAAGCTTATTTCTCAACCGTTTGCTCGACCTCGACCTTGACATTTGACCTTAACATGTATTAATTGGAGTGGATTTTCATACACTCAAATACGAACCAAGTTTGAAGTTTGTAACAACGATATCTAAACTGATTACGAGAATTGGACATTTTGCTTGAGTGTGATCTTGGCCTTTGACCTTGACCCTCCAAAAACCTTAACCTTCCAAAATTTAATCATTTTCAGCTTTTTATACAACAGTTAATCCCTGCCAGTTTCATTACTTTACGAATAAAATTGGAGCCATAAAGCTGTTCACAAACAAACAAACACACACACACAGGGTGTAAAACATAACCTCCTTCCAAGTTCGTTGGCAGAGTTAAATATTGTGAAAACATAACAATGGAGAAACGTTATCTCCGTTGCAACTTACATTGAATTCCGGGGATTTATTTCCCCGCCGGAACCGCCGTGGTTTATATTCGCCAAGCTCCATGTCAGTTTATTCTGTCAGAACCAAACTTTGCGGAATGCTTAGCTTTTGTTTTGGAAAAATAGATGCTGTCCCCATGTTATATGTGGCAGACGGACGGATGCAAACCTAGGGAAAGCATAAACTTTTTGGTAACAATCAACTCCGGGATAAAATCCATTCCAGGGACAAAGACATGTTTGTTTACAGCCTTACACGTATGAGGTAGAGTGTTATTATTATTATTATTTAGGATTCCCTTTTAGGGGAATGCTATTGTTTTTGGTATTATTATTATTATTATTACTCTTTCCGCGCGTTTTCTCGCAAGAAATTCTGAAATTATTATCATAGGTTGCCTATGGTAAGAATATGCCATAGACCCAGTTTAAGTGACCTTGACCTACTTTTCAAGGTCACCGGGGCTTTTAAAGGCAAAATTGAAAAATTTGAAATTGACATTAGGCCTAAAGTATAAGCTGTATGGCTAAGGGCCTTATGGACAATGATACAGAGGTAAATCCCCTGATATTGCCCTACTTTAATGCAAGTAGGTCAAGGTCAAGGTCGCTAATGGCCAAACCGGGTCAAAACAGGTTTGTTTCCGAGATCTCAAAAAGTGGAAGGCCCAGAGCCCTGATCTTAGTGGCATATGATGCCCTATATATTTATCTAAGGT
This sequence comes from Palaemon carinicauda, assembly GCF_036898095.1. NCBI lineage: Eukaryota > Metazoa > Arthropoda > Malacostraca > Decapoda > Palaemonidae > Palaemon > Palaemon carinicauda. The sequence goes on from NC_090736.1 coordinate 27,992,639, forward strand.
TAGCTTAACTTTTGTAGCGACTGCTTAATTACTTTTTTTAATATAAATTTTTTACTATTTTTGACATTGCAGAAATCGTGACTTTGGCATTTTCTCCATGAAATACTGTTTTTTGGTCATAGCATGCTATAGTAAACTACCCCAAACATATGCATAAAACCTCCAAATCAAATGTCAAATTTGACCTTGACCCTCATTTTCAAGGTCATATGGCTATTTCATGGAAAAAATTTGACGTGGGCTAACATCTTTTACTGATTGACAAAAGCATTTCTACACCTATTTTGCAGGGGAATCCTCCGCCACTGGCTTTAGCCAGTCGCAGTCTAGTGAATCTCAAATGACGATATAACGAGTTAAGAGAAAAAGTAAATAAAAGAATGAAGATTAACAAAATTAGATAAATACAGATTACCATGAAAAAACAGTAGATAAAGTGCCATTCAAGACCTCCCATGTCATTTCCCCATACAAAAACCATTACAGTCAATGCCAAAAATGTACATTGCCTTCTGTAAGCCTTGCCGTATGTCATATCTGTACCACCCATGTGTCACACAAGCGAACATAGTAACGACATTTGTAATAACCTGTCTGCCTACTTCATTGTTAAACTGTTAACAGAACTGGTTGCCGGTTTGACAAGAAATAGCATGTTCGTGTTTTGTGACCATCTTACCGGGACCTAGTGTGTATATATCCTCGATGTGTCATAATAAAGTTACTCAGTTGCATTCATCTCACCTTTGACTCACACCTACTCTTGGCCCGTCACATTGGTGACCCCAGAGTGGGACTCGCACCTCCCGCCTTCCCACCCTCACTGTTGCTATGGCGGACTCAACGGAAGTTGGCGCTACCCCATTCAAACTTTCGTTGTTCGCCAGCAGAGAGGCGTTTTTGTTGGTTTCAGCACGCAGAAGTCCAGTTCCGCATCAAGGGGATGACTTGCTCAATGACCAAAGCAGATTTTGTTCTCGGGGCGATACCCGAGGACACCTTCCCCGAAATCTCTGACTGGCTTTTGAACAAGGAGACACCCCAATAGTGTATGACACCCTCAAAACGTACGTTCTGCAACAGTACTCGCCATCGCCAGCCGCCCATATAGCAAAGCTTTTTCAGCTCTCTCAACATCCGTTGCCAGACCAAAGGGCTTTGCTCGCCCTCGGGGAAATTACCAGTATTGCTCGCTTGCAACCTGCCGCAGACAGCTTTTCTCGTGAGGTGAACATACTTCGTGCCCTTTGGGTACGCCGTTTACCCGAACCTGTACGCGCTGCCATACCCAATGTCAATAGTTTACCCATAAAGGACTTGATTATCAAAGCCAACCGCTTATGGACAGCCACTTCACGGCCTTCAAGACCTCCATCAATGCCTCCACTCTTGATGAAGAGGACACCTATTCAACGTCACCCGAAGCTGACATGAATGCCGTAGGACACACGCCTACCCTGTGATGAGCCGGAGCGGCGATAAGGCCACCCATCACCCACCACTCGCTCGCGCCCCAACCCACAACTTCTACAGCCACTTACTGCCGCCCACTGACAGCAGTTTTGCTACTACCACTCCAGATTCGGGGCTGCCACAAACAAACGTCAGGGCTAAAAAACATGCAAGTAGGCCATCGTTCGTGCCGGTGGCCTCCTGTGTTTCTAATCTTTTCTTTTTACATGATGCAGGAATGGGCGTGCGATTTTTGGTAGACATGTAAACAGAACTGGATCACTTACCCCTTCCCAAAACATCACCGATGTGACCTCCTACCTGCACAAAGCGATGGTTTTCCCCCACCATCAACCTCCTAAAGGGGTATTATCAGGTGCCTATGAACCCAGAAGATATCACCAAGACCGACATCACCACTCCCTTCGGTACATAAACCTTCAATTACGCCTGTTTTGGCCTTCATAATGCTGGGGCCACTTTTCAACATCTCATGTATGGCATCTTATGGGACCTCCCCTTCTGTGTATGTTACATGGACAACATACGTGTGTTCTCTTCCTCAAAAGAGGAACACTTCCGTCACCTGCGCATCGTGCTTGACTGCCTGCAGCAAAACGGTCTTGTAGTCTGGTACGATAAGTGCACCTTTGGAGCCAATGAAATGTCGGTCTTAGGGCACTGCATCATTCCTGAATGAGTCCTTTCCCTCTCTGAGAAGTAGCAGCCTTTCAGAACTTCTCCACGCCCACGACAGTTACAGCACTGCGGAATTCTTGGGCATGATCAACTATTATCAACGTTTTCTGCCAGCCATTGCCACCACTCTTGCTCCCCCTTTTACGCCTCCCTCAAGGGCAAGCCAAAAGACCTGAAGTGGGGTCCCCCTTCAAGAAGTGGCCTTCTTCAACGAAAAAAATGCCCTATCATCTGCTGCTGCTCTCACTTTTCCCGTGCCACATGCCCCTCTCCTTCTCTCCACTGATGCCAGCAATGTCACTATTGATGCAGTACTCGAACAGGTGGTCAATGGCTTGCTCTGCCCATTGTCCTTCTTCAGCAGAAAACTGTCCAAGGCAGGATCGGGGTATTCTACCTTCGATCGCGGATTACTGGCAGTGCACTTGACTGTCCGTCACTTTCGCCATTTCTTAGAAAGTACGCCTTCGTCATTCGCACAGACCAGACGCCTTTGGTGCACGCCTTCACTTAACTGCCTGACGCCTGGTCCGCCATCAAACGCCGACATCTCTCCGCCGTGGCTGAATACAATTGCACAGTTCAACACGTCCCTGGGAAAATGAATCCCGTTGCCGATGCCCTATCAAGAAACACGTTGGCCACCGATCAACTGGGATTGGATTACAACGCCTTGGCTGAAGCCCAACAACAGGATCCAGAGTATCAAGCATGTAGGAAGTCCTGCACATCCCTCCGCTGGGAAGGCGTCCCCCTCGACGATTCCAACACTACCCTCCTGTGTGACATCAATACTGATAGACTGTGACCGTGGATTCCTGATCCCTTGCGCTGACAAGTGTTTCATCTCATTCACGGCCTTTCACATCCCTCGCGCCGTTCTATAGCAAAGCTGCTGAAGTTCATTTGGCATGGCATTACTAAGGTTGCTAAGGATTGGGTCCACACCTGTAGTTCTTGCCAAACTTCCGAAGTACATTGACAGACAGATTCAGGAGTGGGCACCCTTCCTTAACCTCAGCGTGATTTCGCCAACATTCACGTCGACGATGTAGGCCCCCTACCCACATCACAAGGACATCGTTACCTGTTTACCGTCATCAATCACTCCACTCGTTGGCCTGAAGCCATTCCCATGGAAACTGCAACTCCACTTCATGTACATCTGCCTTACTCTCAGGATGGGTAGCAAGATTTGGTATCCCTGAGCATATTACTTCTGACAGGGGTACCACTTTCACCTCTCAATTGTGAACATCATTAGCAAATCTCCTGGGCATCACTCTACGTCAGACAGCTGCAAACAACCCCGCTGCGAATGGAATGGTTGAATGTTTTCATCGCACCTTCAAACAGCTTTGATTTCCCGCTGCAAGGACTCCAACTGGTTTACTCAGCTTCCCTGGGTCTTCCTGGGACTAAGGACCACTCCTAAAGATGCCCTGGACGTCTCGGCAGCAGAAAGGGTGTATGGCGACCCGTTGGTCATCCCTGCCGATTTTTTTCCTTCTGCAACCTCCTCCAACGATATCCAGCGCATATGTCACAACGTGGGGAAATTTACTCCATGCTGCCAGACTTACAAGACCCCAGCGAAGCATCACATACCGACAGACTTGCACTCTGCAACGCACGTCTTCCTACGCAACCACACTCGCAGCCACCGCTAATGCCCCCTTACACGGGCCCTTTCCTTGTGATCCGGCCCAATCCGAATTCATTCCTGCAAAACATTCGTGGCAAAGTAGACTAGGTCTCCATTGATCGTCTAAAACCTGCTTATATCATGCCAGAGGACCTATCTACAGTTCGCCTCTCTAGATCAGGGCACCCTATTTAACATGTACAGTATGTCATTTTTACAGGGGAGCAATGTACCACCCGTGTGTTAGACGAGCATACATAGTAACAACATTTTCCTTTTTTGTATATATCCTTTGTATCTTCGCTCTCTCCCTCGCACTGACAGCAACTTGTATAACCTGTCTGCCTACTTCATTGTTAGCTGTTAACAGAAACGGTTGCCAGTTTAACAAGAAATAGCATGATTGTATTTTGTGACCTTCTTACCGGGATTTAGTGTGTATATATACTCCTGTGTCGTAATAAAGTTACTCAGTTGCAATCATCTCGCCTTTGACTCACAACCTACTCTTGGCCCGTCACACATCAAAACTCTTGCAGTAACAGTACATGCTATTCATCGAAATAGTTATTTTGTACCCGAGACATAAAAAATGACGTTTAGATATTTAGATAGATATACTGTATACACATACACACACATAGAACATTATTATTATTATTATTATTATTATATATATATATATATATATATACAGTATATATATATTTATATATATATATATATATATATATTTATACATATATATATAAATATATATATATATATATATATGTGTGTGTATATATATATATATATATATACACACACACATATATATATATATATATATATGTATATATATATATATATATATATGAATATATATATTTATATACATATATATATATATATATATATGAATATATATATTTATATATATATATATATATACATATATATATATATATATATATACATGAAACACTTCCGGTATTTGAGCAACTTTCTTGAACAATGTAAACAGTTATGAATATTCACTTCCATGAATGTACTTGAACTCTTGCAGTTATGAACGAACATAAAATGTATTTTCCGGAACTTAAAGCCTAAAGGTACAAAAGCAACAGTTGTATGATGCATTTACCGAGTAATTGGATTTTCGTGCCTTTTCTGGGTATTACGAGTCCCCGGCTTCATTAACTTCAGACCTAACGGGGCGTTGTAGAACGAGGTTATGCCTCGCTAAATGATAATTCTTTTAGGGAAAATAACAAACGCAACATATATATATATATATATATATATATATATATATTTGTGTATTATATGTGTGTATGTGTGTTTGTGCGTGTATATTTATGCGTGTATACTTTTCTCTTAATACTGCTAATCAGATGTTGACATTTTTTGTTGACTCATCTATGCTCGGGGCAAGACAGTTATACAAGTTATACAATGCTTTTAACCCGATTACCAACGGCAGTCTCATTATAAAACCTTTGCCAGTTTTTTGTGGAATTAGATGAAAGTGTACATTAGTATTGACAAAGTTATCATAGAATAAACCATATTCTTTTTCTAGATGCCTCTTCAAAACTACGCCTTTTAATGCCGAAAATAATGCTTATGCAAATGATTGTAACACGCATAAGAATAATTTCCTTCCAAGCTCATCTTCTCTATATAATAAAGAGCAAGTGTCTGGCTATATAGTTACTAGGAAAAAGCCATGGATATCAAATGATACTTGGGATACTATAAAAAGGAGACAAAGACAGAAATTGATTGTTGAAAGTTTTCGAGGAAGTAGTGAAAATCACAAAGTAGACCATGTTAAGTATTCCAGTATTGATAGTGAGGTCAAAAGAAAAGCCAGGAATGACTGGAGAGTATATTTAGACAGTAAAGCAGGCGAGGCTGACTTTGCTGTGAATTCAGGAACTGACTATGATGTAAGAATTGCTCATATAATTATTAATGAAATCTTGACTGGGGCAAAAGAAGAAGCATATACGCATCAAAAAGAGAGTTGGCTCTGTTATAGCAACAGAAGATGATAAAAGACAACGTTAGATGGAACACTTTAATGAGGGTTATGAGTAGGAGATATGAAGGGAATAATTTGATTGATACCTGAAGCTGATGAGGACCTTGATGTGCCCATGAATGAATTCAGTGTGTTTGAAGTCGAAGCTATCCCTATTGGTGACTCGTCAATTACCACATTTTTCGGATCCTGCAGAATCCTTTAGTAATCAATCGTTATATGGGGAAATGCAGTCTATGCGCTTTGAATATGAAAAAATGCATTTCTCTATTGCTATCCGAATATTAAATCAACATTGTAAATATTTACTTCTGGTCTTGAGCCGTGTTTATAGGCGACAGGTACAGTTGGACACATGGATTGCCGCTACAACCTTTTTCTGAAGCAATGCAACCAGCCACACCCTCACTGCGTGGAAAAGTGTGTTTTGGCCCCCCCCCCCTTACCTCTGCCATCTCTTCTTACTCTATCTGTTTGGTTTCTCGCTGGGAAGGAAGGGTGTCGCAGGGTGCACTTTTTCGAAGCGAGTTGTACCCGGGCTTTCTGTGGCCAATTTTATATTTACATATGGAAAAGGTATTGTTCTTTGTTCATCTGTGGCTCAGTATTAATTTTCGTATGTTCGCAGAGTTTACAAAACATGTACACAGTAGTTACATTTTGAGTCATTTTGTTTGTGAATGGTGCTGGGTCGGAGTTTTACATTTCACTCTAATTTTTAATGCGCTTATCTTTTATCAGTTATGGTAGCCATTAAAAAGTCAGCAAATGCATTTTGTCCTCTTTTTGCCATTTAAGTGATAGAAAAGGCGAAATTTTGGTTGATAGAGACAGACATTACAGAGGATATAGAAAGTGGTCCACATTTATAAATTAGATGTAAGCCACGAACGCTCGGAGAAATAAGGAACTTTTTTTTCTTGCCTTTCAAGAATAGAATTTTGTACTTCGATTTCCTTTTAACGATAACAAACACGCCAGCTTTCTTCTAAGAGTAGCTCATGAGCGTAACCGCTTCTTGTCAGTGATTATGCACATAACAACAACAACAACAACAAATGCAGCTATTTCTAGACCACGGCAGGACAAAGGACTTAGACATATACTTAGTCATGTCTAGGGTGCGGCCATTTTCATCACTTTGCTGGACTGTGCGGATTGGTGATGATGGGAGACTTGAGTCTGATAGCTCATAGGCAACCAACCTAGTATGGATGCCCCTGACTAGTACAGCATTGCTGATCAAGGCGATACACACACCCTTTTACCACGTTAAGATATCCCTGTTTAGGAAGGGACTATGCATATATTAGCAAACACATATGCGAGACTAGAATTGAAATGCAATTGCACCTGGTCATTACAGTTTCCTCTGTTGGCCTTTGAATGGAAGAAGGAAGTATTTGCAATTTAGTATCTTTCCTCAAATCCCTGTTGCTGATTTGAAGCTAGAACTATTCATCATCATCATCATCGTCATCTCTTCTTACGCCTATTGGCGCTAAAGGCCTCAAAAATGATTCATTGACTAAATTCATTAGAGGATAAATAGTTCCTTGTGATGCCACAGTGCCTATCTAAGGCAAGTAACCCCTATCGGTCTATATTAATTCCAGTAAGATCGTCCCCCAGGCATCAGGAGTAAAGGCCGTAAAGACATCCTATCTATCGCCTTAAACCCAATCTATCCCCCTACTGCTAGTGACTTCATCGAGATCTAGGGGGCCATTCCCTCCACACCCAAAGTTCTCGCTATTCCACCAAGTTGGTTCATCCGCTTACATAACCGTTGGCAAACATGGATTGCTCAGATATATCGCCTAACATGGTAACTAAAACTATTACATAACACAAATTTAAGAACAACTACCAAGTATATTTCATTCTTCCTGGAAGAAATGTTCATAGAAAATTCCATTTATTCAGATTTATTTTATATCGGAATATATTCCTTTTATCTTATTATGCAACCATAATATGATTTTTGTATGCCATAAGAGTAATATATCCCCCCTTATTACAATCTACATCTACATTTAGCCAAAGAAGATCAATAATAATACATTTTATGGATGAATTAAAGGTGAATTAATGTCCTGAAAACGGAAACTATTATTTAAGAAAAGAAAAATTATATGAACAATAAATAATAAATACATTAGCATTCACTTCATATCTGTATTTTATGGAAAAATATATAGAGTGGTTTTCCATGTTCCTGGAAAAGCTCTACAGACTAAAACATAAAACGAATTAAAATCATGTTAACAGCCAGAATAAATGTCATATACTTGGGCAATTCCTATATACAGTATGATGTAAATTGATATTTAGATGACATAAGTGTACACATTTTTATTTTATAAACAAAAGACCAATGATGAGCAAATGAAAAAGGACTCTTCCCATTATTCACAGAGTTGAAATTACAATTAATTGTTGTAGTTACAATCTTGTACATATAAATAAATACAAACATATACATTGCACATAGACACACACACACACACACATATATATATATACATATATATATATATATATATATAACCTATATATATATATATATACATACACATATATATACGTATATATATATATATATATATATAAATATATATATATATATATATATGTATATACTATATATATACATATATATATATATATATATATATGTATATATCATTATCAAACCGTTACTTGTCCACTGCAGATCAAAGGCCTCTGACATGTCCATTCTCTTCCATCTTTTATTGTTTTTCTATGCCAGTAGTCACTATCAAACATTCTTTGTATGTCAATTCATATATATATATATATATATATATATATAAATATATATATATATATATATATATTCTTATCCTAAAGAAATGTATAAACAAGAGTCCTTATTGACCCTTCACCCACAGTCCACAAAATTTAAATGAAATCCGTAAACAATTTGTAAGTCCTTTAAAATGAATCATTCCCTAATTAACCGCTGGTCTTCTTTCCTCAAAATTTAAATGGAATCCTCATTTCATCCATATGTTTCTAAAACTAATTAAGGTTTTTAAAAGCTTTTGCCCAGAATCTTTTTTTAAATCCCCTTAACAAAGTTTTCATTAAAATTCTTAGATGATTTACAAGAATTATTTGATCAAGTAGACGGATACACAAATACCTGTCTCCCCGTCAGAAAATATTATCGTCATTGTGCCCTCACGGCTGAGCACTGTAGGCATTCCTTTACGGGTCCTAGTTAGACTTATTATTATTATTATTATTATTATTATTATTATTAATATTATTATTATTATTAGCTAAGCTACAATCCTAGGTGGAAAAGCAGGTTGCTATAAGCCCAACCGCTCCAACAGGGAAAATAGTCTAGTGAGGAAAGGAATTAAGAAAACATAGAAATAGTGTCCTTGAGTATATCTTCAAGCAAGAGAACTCTGCCCTAAAGATAGTGAAAGCCCATGGTACAGAGGTCATGGCACTACCCAAGAGTAGAGAAAAATGGTTTGATTATGGAGTGTGATTGATAACTCAAACTTCATTCTTGCTTTTTATTTCTTTCTTTCCGTTCAGCCTCTTCTAACGATTTCCTTAGTTGCGCTTGGGGTCCGAATGGCCTCACAAGCCCCAGCGACAGACTATATAGTCAACATTTATAATTCTAATGCAACAGTATTCGTCCGAATGGAGGTCAATTAAATTTGACTGACCTAGCTATAAGCTGTGAATGAAGATGAAAAAACTTTATTATTATTATTATTATTATTATTATTATTATTATTATTATTATTATTATTATTATTATTATTATTAATTATTATTATAAATACAAATCTAAGAGAACATCTAGTTGAGAATGCAAAAGTCTTCAAAATTTGGGGTCGCAAAAGGGGAGATATCCCAAAAAAGAAAAGAGTAATACAAAAAGTAAAAAATACACTACGGAATAAAAATAGCAAACTGCAAACGATAATGACAAAAAAAGGGACTAAGATGAATAGAGAAGGGCAGTAAAGATGGTTTTGACAATGAATTGCAGTGAGGAATATGAGAGAAAATAATAGAAAAGGCAACACGGAGAGAAGTAATAGATGAAGGCACTACTTTCGAACTGGCCAAACTATCAATCAAACGACGAAGTTGCAATTACCTGGAGAAAGGGAGAAATTGTTATTGATTGTCCACCTAAATGCATGGTAGAAACAAGGCATGACCAACCTCCCATTGATATTACTAGCCCAAAAGAAGGTGTGTGATATTGACATACGTCCCTCTGATGTGCGACAACTTTTGTCGAAATGATTTGGTGAGGATAATACGTCTTTATCATTTATAGTATATTTTGTGTTTTATTGCTGAGGGTAGTTCTTGTCAAGACAGATGTTGGCAGTGAATTGTATCAGTGTAGAATTTGATTAAGAAATAATTTTATATATATAATATATATATATATGTATATATATATATATATATATATGTATATAAATATATACATATATATATATATATATATATAAGTATATATCTTTTCAATCTCTCTCTCTCTCTCTCCTCTCTCTCTCTCTCTCTCGCTCTTCTTGAAACAAATTGCATTCATGGCAACTTATAAACTCCAGCCAATAGCGAGGATATTATCAGCTCTTAAAAAAAGATGAATAAAAATTAATCTTTATTGATTATGCAAAATAGCTGCTAGGTAAATTTGATTCAGAAAGTAATACATCTGACTCCCGTTAGTTATGATAAAAATGTATATAAAAACGCTGATCCACTTCATGAGAACCATTTTAGTTTATAAGAAAAAAGTTTTTTGCCAACAGAGTTGGTAAATCTGATCCTGAAATCTATGCGGTAATATATATATATATATATATATATATATATATTTATATATATTAAAGTTCTTTTGGCTAATGAACTATGCATCAGGTCAATTTTTGGCTCTCATAATTGTCCTATTGAGTTGCATATTCACGTGTTTATAAAGTAAAATTGTACTTATATTATTTGGTATATATATTATATATATATATATATCGTGAAGCAGGAGATGATTATTGGAGAAGTAATTAATGCTGAAGATAGGCGTAAGAGGAGATGATGTTCATATATAATATATATATATGTGTGTGTGTGTGTGTGTGTGTACACGTATATATGTATATGTGTGAATATGTGTATGTATGTATTGTATATATGTATGTGTGTGGTGTGTGTCATTGTGATCTATTTATTCAAGGGGTAATTCGAAGGTCACTTTTCAGTGGTCATTAAGGACCAACTTTAATGAACATTTCATAATACAAAAGTTTTCTTATTTTACTTTTTATGTTTTTTTTTATTTATGTTTTGCTGTGTTACCAAGAAATCAATCCGTCATTATCACTTAGCTTTGCAATTGAATTTAAAAAGTAATTTAAAAAGAAAGATATTAATTAAGATTATAGTTAATACCAAGTATATGAATTTCATAATATTTTTTTTTCTTAAATTGGATTTATATTTCTGTGGGTCAGCTTCAGTGTTTATTTTATGATATCTTGGTTACCTTTTATTTGTAAGTTGATTGTTATTTTTAAAATACACACACGAAATTAGTTATGTACTAATTTTATGTAGTTCACGATACAATATCGTATTTTGATTAGGGTTTTAGTCATAATGCTTGTAATATGTCATGATCATATACATTTTTCTGATACAGGAATTTAAAAATGTGTTTCAAGTTAATAAACTATAGTAAAAAAAGGCTAATAATTCAACTGCCAGTGATTACAATTTTTTAAATGGAAATCCTCATTATTCAATAAGGTCAAACGTCGTATTACAGAAAAGCGTGCCCTCTCTCTCTCTCTCTCTCTCTCTCTCTCTCTCTCTCTCTCTCTCGTCGATGGCTCTCTGATATGATGTATATTTATTATCTGTCCATCTATCTATATCTATTTTCCTGTAGTCGCTCACAATTATATCACCAAACCTGCCTTTCAACATCAGCCATCAGAGATCAATTTTTTTTTTTTAAATTTAGATACTCATTAAACATACAGTATCCAATGCGATTTGTTTATATAGATCAATTGTCTTTCGAAATGTTTTCCTACAGTATTTGAGGTCTCTCATATGCATTCTAGATTCCCCCATGATTGCGCTATAACAGAACTGCAAATACTTGTTGTTTGATTAATGATTCTTTGTTATTGTTACAAGATGATGGATGTTAAAATACAGTCCTCAAACCCTTGCCTTGGCTAAGGGACCGACACAAGTGAACAAAAGGGAAAAGTGTCTAATAATTTTTCTTGAAATCGCTTATATCATCGGCTTTGTCTTTTGGAATTGCATATTTACAATCATCAGTTCTCATTTGATATTTCTCGTTTTTTCGTTGTCTTACCATTATTCCTAATATTTGCCTAATATTTTTTTTTTCTGTTTTTAGCAAAAGGTACCGTTAACTATTTGTTTTACTAAACCAGTAATATGAAATTATTTTTGTGTATATATTTACCTCAGCCAACGAAGTTGGAAGGAGGTTATGTTTATTACCCCCTGTCTGTATGTTTGTTTACGTGTGTTTGTTAATGAACACCTTCCTGGTCACAATTTTAACCAAAGACTAATGAAACTTGCAGGGATTAACTCTTATGTAAATGTTGAAAATGATTAAATTTTGGAAGGTCACTGTCTAGCAAAATGTATTCACGTAATCAACCATAAGTTTGGACATCTTGCTCATAGAGACTTCAGTGTATGAAGATGCACGGTAATCAATATATGTAAAGGTTAAAGGTCAAGGTCGAGCAAAAGGTCTATTGCGCTGTTGTCTGAGAAATGCCAGTCATTTTTGATTAACAGTAAATCACTCCATAATGGTATGTGGTCATCATATTTACAGATGAGGTCAAGAGAAATGCCCA
>NC_090736.1:28010386-28012886 GCF_036898095.1 Palaemon carinicauda
ATATATATATATAAATATTCAGAGAGAGAGAGAGAGAGAGAGAGAGAGAGAGAGAGAGAGAGAGAGAGAGAGAGAGAGAGAGAGAGAGAGAGAGAGAGAGCAGCTGCTACAATAATGCAAACAAAGGATATATCATTCCGACGTATAATAATTGGAATAGTCAGTTCCTACAATATTTAAGGATGTTCCATATAAAAATGTAATAAGGAATTCAAATATATCGGTGTGATTATATTTTTCGATATGTATTCTCAAAAACGATTGCATTTCTTAAAAGAATAAGAGATGAGACCTCTCTATCTCTTTCATATATATATATATATATATATATATATATATATATATATATATATATATATATATATATATATATACAGTATATATATATATATATATATATATATATATATATATATATATATACATATATATATATATATATATATATATATATATATATATATATATATATATATATATATATATATATATATATCCATACATACATATATATATATATATATATATATATATTTATATATATATATATATATATATATATATATATATATATATATATATATATATATATATATATTTATATATATATATGTTCATATATAATATTTCTTTTTTTGTGTTTATATATATATATATATATATATATATATATATATATATATATATATATTTATATATATATATATATATATATATATATATATATATATATTTATATATATATATATATATATATATATATATATATATATATATATATATATATATATGTGTGTGTGTTCATATATAATATTTCTTTTTTTTTTACTTGCCAAGTTACAACCCTATTTGTGTTCGATTTATCTGAGTCCAGACATGGATGGCTATAAATGAAAGGTTTGGCACTCACTGACCGGTGTTGAAGTAGCAGGATCCTGCATGGTGAGGAGGAGGTATGCTGGCTGTTTAGTTCGCCACTCACCTGGCTGAAGTGGGGTCATTTCATTCATAAAAAATACCTGAAGTATATGGTCTATTTAATTGTAGCACCTCTTTGGCCCACATTTTGAGGTTCCTTACCTCTAGCATCAGGTGCTTTTTGACCTCTTATTTTGAGATGCCTTACTTCTAGAATTTGAGGTTCTTTGACCTCTATTTTGAGGTGCCTTATCTCTAGCATTAGGGCTTTTTTACCTCTATTTTAGGTGCTTTAACTTTAGATTCATGACCTCTATATTTTTAGGTCCCTTATCTCTAGCATTAGGGGCTTTTTACCCCTACTTCCAGGTGCCTTTAGGGGCTTTATGACCTCTATATCGAGGTGCCTTACCTCTAGCATTAGGGACTTTTTGACCTCCTATTTTGCGGTGCCTTATCTCAAGCTTTAGAGGCTTTTTACCTCTTATTTTGAGGGGCCTTTTCTCTAGCATTAGGAGCTTTTTTACCTCTATTTTTAGGTGTCTTAATTTTAGATTTAGGGGCTTCATGACCTCTATTTCCAGGTTCCTTACCTCTAGCATTAGGGGCTTTTTCACCAATATATTAAGGTGCCTTATCTCTAACATTAGAGCCTTTTTTACCACTATTTATAGGTGCACTATCTCTATCACTAGGAGCTTTTTTTACCTCTATTTTTATGCGCCTTATCTCTAGCATTAGGGGCCTTTTGACCTCTGTTTTGAGGTGCCTTATCTATAGCGTTAGGGAATTTATGACCTCTATTTTAAGGTGCCTTATCTCGAGCATTAGGGGCTTTTAGACTTCTGATTTTAGGTGCCAGGTGCCTTATCTCTAGCATAAGGGGATTTTTTTTACCTATATTTTGAGGTGCCTTATCTCTACTATTAGAATCTTTTTTACCTCTGTTTTTAGGTGCCTTACCTTTATCTTTAGGGGCTTTATGACCTTCGATCAAAGGGATTAACCGGTGATGAAGTGTGGGACAGAGGTAGATGGAGAAAGCTGGCCAGAAAAATCAACCCCACATAAAAGTGGGAAATGACGCAGATAAAGAACAAGATGACCTCTATTTTTAGGTACCTTATCTCTAGCATTAGGGGCTTTTTTATCTCTGATCTCTAGCCTCTAGCATTAGGGGCTTTTTGACATTATTTTGAGGTGCCTTATCTCTAGCATTAGTGGCATTTTGACCCATATTTTGAAGTACCTTGTCTCTAAAATTAGGAGCTTTTTTACCTTTATTTTTAGGTGCCTTATCTCTAGCATTAGAGTTTTTTTACCCATATTTCAAGGTGCCTTATCTCTAGCATTAGGTGCTTTTTTACCTCTATTTTAGGTGCCTTATCTCTAGCATTAGAGGTTTTTTTTACCTGTATTTCAAGGTGCCTTATCTCTAGTGTTAGTCTTTTTTTCACTCGATTTTAAGGTGCATTACTTCTAGCATTAAAGGCCCTTTGACCTTTATTTTTAGGTGCCTTATTTATAGTAGTAGGGACTTTTTTACCTCTATTTTGAAATGCATTACCTCTAGCATTAGAGG
>NC_090736.1:28022886-28027886 GCF_036898095.1 Palaemon carinicauda
GTAGACTTGAATTCAAATGCTGATAATCTTCAATGGCGAAGGTATTGAAAAATATGATTGCTCTCTCTAGCTTCCTGGATAGTACAGTGGTAAAGTGTTCGCCTAGAATTCACATGGCAGCAGACCGATTCAGCCTGGGACCGTTTACTGGGAAAGCCAGTGCTTTGTTTGGACACCACAAACTTTGTATGTATCCATGCAATTAATTTTTACATTTATGCAAATGAGAAAAATAGGACAACATTTTTCCATTAGGGAAAGCAGCGTAAGCTTAGATTCTGCATGTGAGGCAGAACCTCTATTACTGAATGTATGGGAAAATGGTTAAGAAAAATGGCAAAAATCTGTATGCAATTCGAATATAAGAAAGACAAAAACAAAACAAATTTGCATATGGAATCAAACCTATAATGTTTTGGCAGCGGTTAGATTTTGCTTTTAGAGAAAAGTGTACCATGTACTAAGACGAGGGATTATATATATATATATATATATATATATATATATATATATATATATATATATATATATATATATATATATATATATATGTGTATATATACATATATATATACATATACATACATATATATATATATATATATATATATATATATATATATATATATATATACATATATACATATATATATATATATATATATATATATATATATATATATATATATATATATATATATATATATTAGAGAGATGGAAGTAATTTATTGTGAGGTAGTCATTGAATGATCGCTTTTTCAAATTTTACCTCATTAATGTTTCCTCTTGACTTTTGTTTGTTGGTTTTATTTATATTGTTTGATGAGTTAGGGTTGAATTTCATCTTTAACACAACAGTTTGCTTTTTCTTTACTGATATGTTTACTCCTCCAAGTCTTTCATTAGATTCAAATTGAAACATTATGGAAGGGTAAAGCGATATTATTGTTGGTTCAAATGTATACATAACCTCTTAAGGGACTCACTCATCTCACCTCCTCACAGGTGAGTCTTGATCCTAACTGATTGTATTTGTATCAAAGCATTGGCTAAGAGTCTTACTTATTCCATATGGTTTGCTTCCTGTGCTGACTTCAGTTGATCAGATGACTATTACATGAATCCCATCCAACCAACCTTGGCACCTCACACGTGATTAATATCATGTTGTTCAGAGCTTATTTTGTAATGCTGCGTAAGCTCCTAGGCTTAGTCAAGCATTCATTATAACACGTTATCTACTAACTTCCATTTTGCTCTGAATCATATTTCATAATATATTTCTAAACTTTGTAGATTTGCCTTACACACACACACACACACACACACACACACACATATATATATATATGTATATATATATATATATATATATATATATATGTATACAGTATATTTATATTTTTATATATATATATATATATATATATATATATATATATATATATATATATATATATATATATATATATATATATATATATGTGTGTGTGTGTGTGTGTGTGTGTGTGTGTGGGTATTGATGAAGTATATAACATTAAGTTTATGTATATATATATACATATATATATATATACATATATATATATATATATATATATATATATATATATATATATATATATATATGTATTTATATATACACACACACACACACACATATATATATATATATATATATATATATATATATATATATATATATGTATGTATGTATTTATATACACACACACACACATATATATATATATATATATATATATATATATATATATATATATATATATATATATATATATATATATATATAGATAGATAGATAGATAGATAGATAGATAGATAGATATATAGATAGATGTAGATATACTGCAGATATAGATATGCCCAACCATGTGAACAAGGGAACAAGATAGCCAAGCAAGAGGCACTAGTTTTTAACAATTGTATCCACGCACAATCTCTGAAATAGTTTAGTTTCCTGAATAAAGCCTGAAAAAGAAAATCTTTGGGACATATTCAAGAGAGAGAGAGAGAGAGAGAGAGAGAGAGAGAGAGAGAGAGAGAGAGAGAGAGAGAGAGAGAGAGAGAGAGAGATAGAGAATGGGGGAACAGAAATAAAAGATAAGTATCTTTTAAGAGAGGAAAAGAAAAGGGTTAGAGGCAGCTTAGAGATTTCATATAGAATCATACAGCGATTAAGTTCTTACTCCATGAAAAAATATCAGGAGAAACTTGATTAAAAAGTCGTGCCACCTGGACTTTCCTTTTTGGTCCTTGGAGAGGCCTGAACTTTCTCCTGAAGATTTCTGTTGTTTTCGGGTGCCTTACTCTCCTCGCTCACCTTTTGGTTCTTACTAATGTTGAAGTTGGTTGTAAAAATAGACTCTTAACAAAATTGTTATTTTCAAGGTGCTGTTGTCTGTTGTAAATATAATATCATTGTCCAGCTCTCTCGCTTTTCATAGAAAAAAAAATTCTCGTTTTTTTTTTCTTTTCTCTCTTTTTGTATATTACATGACAGTAAACCAGATACTTGAAATAACCACTACTATAATTGTTGGATCGTAATTTAAATCTAATTCATGAATCTAGTAGTTAATGTCTTTATTATATATATACTTTCATATAGTGAAATAGTAAAATATATTCAAATTTTAAATCTAATTCATTAATATAAAATCGACATACGATTAGCGCAAAATAAATAAACTTAATTAACAGCTCATTTCTACCATAACATAGTTATCTTCAACAAAAAGATTTTACTATGTTGTTTTTGTTATTACTTTGATCTATGATAATTTTCTTAGATTGTTAAAGTGCTTTTAAACTATATTCCTCAAATGAGTAACAGAAATATATACTTGCATTATGCTCTGATTGTATGGTTGATTAGAAAATACTAGAAAAAGAACGTTCGTCTTATGTATGGGAAAGAATACCTGAATGAATAAATATATGATTTCACCTTATGCTTTTCTCATATCACATTTACCTAATACTGCTATTATTTGGTGTTTTAATAAGGTGTAGAAATGACAAATGACACTCAATCATATAAATTCTCTGGGTTGTGGTGGCCGATGTGGTAACGTACATGACTGGTGAACGCCAGACTGGGGTTCGGGTCCCGCTCAGACTCGTTAGTTTCTTTTGTGGCTGCAACCTCACCATCCTTTTGAGCTAAGGATGGGGTTTTGGGGGGAGCCTAAAGGTTTATCTGCTGAGTCACCAGCAGCCATTGCCTGGCCCTCCTCTTTCCTAGCTTGGGTGGAGAGGGGGCTTGGGCGCTGATCATATGTATATATGGTCAGTCTCTAGGTCATTGTCCTGCTTGATAGGGCAATGTTACTGCCCCTTGCCTCTGCAATTCATGAGCGGCCTTTAAACCTTTAACATGACACAAGAATGCTTTTAAATCAATCAATCAATGAACTTCCTTGGCAAAGCACATCATCTCGATAATGCAGCCTTGCAGAATATTTAGGAATCGAGAGTGTAATGAAATAATTCCCATTGCAGAAATCGATAGTACTTACAGGAAGGTCTTTCCCCAAGCATAAAGACTCCTGCGTATGCCACAAGATGGCTGGAATGTATTTACCACTAACCCATTTGCTGGTAGTTAAGTCTGATGACTCTGATCTGATGAATATTTAGCGTTGCAGATGAGAATCCTTGGAGCTGTTCTGACAGTCAGGAGAAACATATTGGACGATAAGGCAGATGGTTCTGTTGCTTTCAGAAAGCATCTGTGACGAAATGAAATTGCAAATGACGTCATATGAAGAAAGCAAACAGCGTGGCGCTATGCGTTGTAGCAATACGATAAAAGGAGAACGGTCTGGTGTCTGGATTAGCGAAGGCGGGAGTGGATTAGTTCTGGAGATGAAGAAGATAATGGAAGGACTGGAAGGGAAAATGTCCTTCAATTTCCATATGAATGAGCATGAAGAAGACGAATACTGTAATGGTGTGTGTATTGAAGGTCACAGCCTTTGGTATCAAGTTGAAAGTTCACCTATTAGAAGGAAGTAACGATCAAGGGATGGACGTGTTGTTTTGTGGGTAAAATAGTGGATGAATCATAGTTCAATGTAAATGAGTATAGAAAAATATTATAAAGGTAGTAGTAGTAGTAGTAGTAGTAGTAGTAGTAGTAGTAGTAGAGATATTTCAATAGATGTTTGCTTCATAATCAAAGGCCCATGCTTCAGAGCTCCAAGAACATTAATCCCCGCAGATATGTAATTCATCATCTTCATTAATTATTAAATAAATAGAAAGTTTCCCATTATAACTCCATCCAAAAATCTCAAACATTAGATCAGAAAAGTTTTTGAGAGTTACACTATCACTGATTGAAGTTTATCGATAGAGACAAAACAAATATTATTACAATTATCAAAGAGATCATTATACTCTGAATTCGTTTTGTATTTTCCTGTCTTCAAAAATAGAAGACTGAGCACAATATTTATTCGGAGAGAAAGCATTTCTAAATCATTGTTGATACAAGTGAACACACGTCCTCTAAGGCAAACAAGTTTATTTGCTAATCGTCCATATCTACTTCAAAAAAACGGGAAGTTTATTGTTTTTAATAGAAAATGAAGATTAAATGAATAATGAATTAGATCTATTGATCCTTTTTCCAAATACTGTATATAATAGATACGAGAGAGAGAGAGAGAGAGAGAGAGAGAGAGAGAGACTTCCAAGCTTGTACTCGCAAAAAGTTCTTCTTGATTGCTCAAAGTCTTTCTCGATTTTTTTTTTCACAAAAACATTACATGAATATACAAACCATAGGGAAATATTTGCCTGACGCTATATAACTTTCGTATTTCTTTTTGCACGTCAATGCTACAGTTCACGGTTAGGAAAGTATCTTAGCCCTTCTTATTCGATATCATTATGATATGGTAATGAAACTTGAAACCATTATTGTAATATTTATGCATTTTTCTTGAAACTGAAGAGTTGGAAATGGGAGAAAA
>NC_090736.1:28030386-28035386 GCF_036898095.1 Palaemon carinicauda
ATATATATACATATATATATATATATATATATATATATATATATACACACACATATATATATATATATATATATATATATATATATATATATATATATATATATATATATATATATATATATATCAAACACTTGCTCCTTATTATATAGGGGAGATTATTATTAATATTATTATTATTATCATTATTGTTTATAATGGTATTTAGGGTACCGAAACTCGTACGAAACTAACCTGTAAGCACGCAAGTAATCCAAAAAATTGATAAGAAAGAGCGTTGATGAATTAGAGAACTCGAAAGAAAATGTACCCTATGAGGGATGAATTAAAAATTCAGTGTGCCAATGTTTGCTCAAATTTGAATAGCCGGGTAATATTCGCCGATGAATTTCAGACATGTTTTTAGTGTGAGTAAATTGTAGCCGTTAAAGCCATATGAGGTTTTTTTTTTTTTTAGATTGGGAGTCTTATTTGATGTAAGAACTTTCTCCTGTTTGCTTCATAAAGAAAAGATCCTGATTTCATGGGTGAAAAATACGAAAGTTTCTAGGCTATTCTTCAAATTAGCAGCAAACGGTTTACAAAAACATCATATAGATTACTGGAGGTTAAGGCGTATATGAAAGAGTATACGGTCAACAATAGGGATATCACAACGAAGGAGAACATCACTAAAGTCCGGCTCAAGTTAGACTTGGTCTATGAGAACAGGCATTATGAGGAGCTGGGTGAAATAAGTTGTGGTGGCCTGGTGGTAGCGTCCTTGCCGGGTGATTGCCAGACCGGGGTTCGAGTCCCACTCAAACTTGTTAGTTCCTTTAGTCGCTACAACCTCTCCATACTTGTGAGCTAAGGATGGAGGCTTGGGCTGGTCCTAGCTTGGGTGGGGTGGGGGCGGGGGTGATTAGGCGCTGTTCAGATGAAATATGGTCAGTCCATAGGTCTTGTTTGATATGGCAATGTCACTGTCCCTTGTCTTGCCCATTCAATATCAGCCTTTAAACCTATATATGTAAAAAATACCGATAAATGGCTTATTTTAGGCCTTTCTGTACAATTATTATAAATCAAAGGAATAATTGACTTTATCAACTATTCATTCATCAAAGCTGAGTTAATCAGAAATGCTGCTTTCAATTCTATCATTAGAATATGATCAATGTCCTTCAGCTGTTAACATGACTATAACACACACACAAAAAAAAAAAAAAATTCACAACAGTATTTATCAGTAATACCTATTTCAGAGTAAATATGAAAAACAGTTTTCAATGTTTATAATTTTTTCAACACTTTCCATAAAACATTAAATATGAATTTATATTTAATAACTCATACCCACTCTCTCTCTCTCTCTCTCTCTCTCTCTCTCTCTCTCTCTCTCTCTCTCTCTCTCTCTCTCCGACCACTGCAATAATTCATAAAAAAGGGTAAACATCTCATAAAACAGCAAAAGAACTTGGCACTCAAGCAACTTCCCGAAGGAAAGAGAAATTCGAGTATGCGAGTCTCTTTTCTTTCCTTCCTCCCACCCAAAGTTTGACTAAAATAAGTCAGAAGTTTGTCAGATTCCCTCAGGTTTTCGGATGGCAGGTCCCCTCCCCCCAACACCCAATCCCCCTCCAACCAGACATGTCCCTCCCCTTTGTACACGGGGTTCAGGCAGATAAAATTCCACCCACAATGTTGCCACAAAGAGAGACATCTTCCATTGCCCCTTTTTTCCCGGGATCTCTCTCTCTCTCTCTCTCTCTCTCCTCTCTCTCTCTCTCTCTCTCTCTCTCTCTCTCTCTCTCTGTATATTTTAGTAGCGCAAGAGGTTATTTCATGATAATACGTCAACATATAAATTGATAAGACTCAATACCCTTATAGTCTTCATTTCATTGTGATTGAATAATATTAGCAAGGTTAGCAAGAGAAGCCATACGTTGTTGATGATAACCTCCTCCCTCCCTCCCTCCCACCTCCAGTAAGACACAGTCAAAGAAAATGCCTAAAAAGAGGAATATATATAAAATATATATATATATATATATATATATATATATATATATATATATATATATATATATATATATATATATATATATATTATATATAAAACATATTTCTGTTAAAAAATCACGACAACTGATTAATGATAAGCATAGAATATGTATCAAGCTGTGACACCAGAAATGAAAACTTGAATGGAG
This sequence comes from Palaemon carinicauda, assembly GCF_036898095.1. Lineage (NCBI taxonomy): Eukaryota > Metazoa > Arthropoda > Malacostraca > Decapoda > Palaemonidae > Palaemon > Palaemon carinicauda. Next base: position 28,032,582 of record NC_090736.1, read on the forward strand.
TTAATACTTTCGACGAATGACACCGTCGGACTCCCAGTGAAAATAACAACACAGATAGATCGTATATATATACGATCGTATATATATATATATATATATATATATATATTATATATATATATGTATTATAGCCACGAAAGGAAAAATGAAAAAGACTTTTTTTTCCTTTTCCTTTTTTTCCTTTTGTGGCTATAATACATTTTATATTCATCACGTGTCAGCTTTTGTGATTTCTACACACACACACACACATATATATATATATATATATATATATATATATATATATATATATATATATTTATATATGTATACATATATATATATATATATATATATATATATATATATATATATATATATATATATTTATATATATGCATATATATGTATATGTATATATATATATATATATATATATATATGTGATTTCGTAATTTCTACACACACACACACACACACACATATATATATATATATATATATATATATATATATATATATATATATATTTATATATATATATGTATATATATATATGTATATATATATGTATATATATACATATATATATGCATATATATATATATATATATATATATATATATATATATATATATATATATATATATGCATATATATATATATATATATATATATATATATATATATATATATTATATTTATATATATATATATATATATATATATATATATATATATATATATATATATATATATATATATGTATATATGCGTATGTGTACATATATGTATGCTTGTGATACCCTAAAAATTGAATTTCGTGATTACATTTTAAGAAAATCCATCTTCACTCTCCTCAAGAATAGAATTTTACTTTTCATACAATATGAAAAACTAGTACTACGAAGATTGAACATTTCTAAGATTAATATAATAACTTTATCAAAACTAAAAATAATTTGCTATAGATCCCAATAATTTTCGCAAGAAGTAGTATATTAAGAAATAAGTTGACTGGAAGAATTTAATGGTTTTTGCCAGTATTTACATTTGAATTGATTGCTCAGAACTGGAAATGAAAAGCGTTTTTGTGTAAGAGCTGGAAGCTGAACTGACGTGAAAGGATTAATCTCCATTGCAGCATATAAAGAATCTGTTTTTCGTTTTCATTCTCGGGAGGCAAGAGGACATCCAGCCCATATTCAATGGGATTTCCAGATAAAAGTGAAAATGTGAACCCTTGAGCCATAGAACAAATTGCACTCAAGCACTGGAATTTTTTAAACACAAATGTAGCTTACCTATTATGTTTGCCATGAACATCCAGTGGTATCTGGAGCGATAACATTCACCCATTTTCTTTTTTAATTAGTCTTATTGAAAGGTAGGTCAGATATCTAGCTGAATACAAAACAATTGATAATAGCTCCTCTCTCTCTCCAAGAGATTAGAACTGACAGTATTTGAAGACTAATGATGCCAGAGTCACTCATAATATTTTTTAAATCATTTGGATTATTCTTATCATTATTCATTAAAGACACTGCTAAGTAGAATGATTCCTTCATCTGACAGATATCTGTTGCGTAATCTATAACCCTAATTTTGCAACAACAATTTCGAAACTTTATGTATCTATATGGTTAACCCATTTTCTTCTTATCCCCATAACTTTAATCCATACTTGTTAGACCCCTAATTTCTTCGAATATGAGCTAGAGAAGTGGATTAAAACATCTGGATATTCCTCGATATCTCTAACATTCACTTAAAGAGAATTTTTTTCAGAAACTGGAATGATGTATCAATGGGCTGAAGGGAATAGATTCGTGGGATGAACACACAAACATGCGAGCATATTATTATTATTATTATTATTATTATTATTATTATTATTATTATTATTATTATTATTATTATTATTATTATTATTATTATTAGTTAGAAAAGCATTATGCTATAAGCTTAAGGGCTCCAACAGGGAAATTAGCCCAGAAAAAAGAGAAAATAAGGAGACAAATAGATTACTGTGCCTGACTGTACCATCAAGCAAGAAAGCTTTAACACAAGACAGTGGAAGACATGGTACAGAGGCGATGGCTCTACCCTATACTAGAGAACAATGATTTGATTTTGAAGCGTCCTTCACCTAGAAGAGCTGCTTAGCATAGCTAAAAGAGTCTCTTCTGCCCTTACCAAGAGGAAAGTAGTTAACCCCTAGGGTGGAATGAGTGAAGAAAAAGTGTTCAATTATCTTAGTGTTATCATGTGTATGAAGAAAGAAAAGAATGCGTAAAGAATAGGCTAGCCTGTTCGGTGTATGTGTAGACAAAGGAACACTAGCATAGAAAAAAATAAAGTAACCAGCGAAGTCTACTCTGATAAGGGGAAAACTTAAAGAAACCCAACTCTGTGATCTGGTCGAGGACAAGCAACAACTATTTGATAAGACTCAGAGAAAAGCTGTTATTTCTTACCTCTTTTGTCTTGGTTGAAAGTCCCGTGAGCACAAAAAGCATTCTGTTAGTCCAAAGACTTGTTCCGTCATTGGTTTTTCACTGCATGTATTAAGAGTAAACTTGTTATCTATTGCGACTTGTGTAGCACAGAAAACATTACAATTGCGTTGTTCTACCAAGACTAATCTTTATTCTTTAGCTGCTTGTGATTGCATATTTTTCATCATTAAGACTATCCCATTCATACTAAATATTCAACGTTTACTGATATAAATATTCGTGTGTAGTGCTCAAAATTACTGGTCATATCAAAAGTTACGTCAATTATATGGTCAAGTAAAATCCGAAATGCCTTATATCC
>NC_090736.1:28042886-28052886 GCF_036898095.1 Palaemon carinicauda
GTCTTGCTTTAACTAAACAAAAGCTGTGAAGGACAGGTTGTGTCAGACATGATATCACTTCCAAAGATGGCAGGTGTTACCTGCTTATTACTTAAATCGCCGTAACATAACGCCTGGAGAGGATTACCCTAAAATCAAATGAATCTAAATATATACACTAGGTAAATTTTAGATACCAGACAATACTCATACCATTTTTTTTAGCCTCTCAATATATATATATATATATATATATATATATATATATATATATATATATATATATATATATATATATATATATATATATATATTCGGTAAATCTATAATATTCCCGATATTTATTTAATTTAAAGAAATAAAGCAACCATAATTCTACATTTTATTTCCACTTCATTTTGAAGTTGTTTCAATACTTTAAAGAAGTATCGTCTGCCTCATTACTTCAGCCGAATACTAAAATAGAACTTGCTGAAATTTCCTTCCTTTTATTATCCTTTTAATGCTCCCATTTTAGCTTCTTCGCTACCTTCTAGAATTTGAGTTGTGAAAACCTTTTGGAAACGTCCCTGCCTGGTGATCTCCCAGACTAGGGTTCGAGTCTTGCTCAAACTCGATAATTTCTTTAAGTGACTGTAACTTCACCATCCTTATTAGCTAAGATTGAGGGTTTTGGGGAAGCCTGCAAGTCTACCTGCTGAGTCATCAGTAGCTATTGTCTGACCCTCCCTGGTCCTGATTTGGGTGGTGAGGGGACTTGGGCGCTGAACATAGTATGTAAAGCATTGTTCTGCTAGGGCATTTTTACTTCCCCTTGCCTCTGCCATTCATGAGCGATCTTTGAACCTATAAGGAGTATACTGTACATTGTGCTCCTTTTCCAGTACTATAGACTATTGTATAATAGTACCTTGTACTCAGTGAACAAAACATATATCATATTAGAAAACTGTTAAATTATGAGATGAACAGAGTTAATGCCATTAATATGTAAATTTTACAATCAGTTAGGTAAAAATAATCATATATTCAAAGCTCTGTATTGAAGCTCTACAACAACAAGAGTGTAGTGCTATCTAAACGTGTGAAAATATATGGAATATACCATGGAAGCCCCCTTGTTCGCTTTACTCGGGTAAAAACGGCAATCCTTTTTTTTTTTCATCTTTCAGTTGTTGCAACATCTGAAATGTAGGGATGAAAAGGAAAGGATTTCACAAACGGCCTCACGAAGTGGATCCATTTTTTCCCATACAGAGAGTGAGAGGAGGTAATGAATACTGCTGTGCTTAGGAACACACGTTTATGCATATAAATACATACATTTATTTATAGTGTTATATATTATATGTTTATTGTATATGATCCATCCATCAATATACCAAGGCACTTCCCCCAATTTTGGGGGGTAGCCGACATCAACAAAGAAACAAAACAAAAAGGGGACCTCTACTCTCTACGTTCCTCCAGCCTATCCAGGGACTCAGCCGAGTTCAGCTGGTACTGCTAGGGTGCCACACCCCACCCTCCCAAGTTATCCACCACAGATGAAGCTTCATAATGCTGAATCCCCTACTGCTGCTACCTCCGCGGTCATCTAAGGCACCGGAGGAAGCAGCAGGGCCTACCGGAACTGCGTCACAATCGCTCGCCATTCATTCCTATTTCTAACACGCTCTCTTGCCTCTCTCACATCTATCCTCCTATCACCCAGAGCTTTCTTCACACCATCCATCCACCCAAACCTAGGCCTTCCTCTTGTACTTCTCCCATCAACTCTTGCATTCATCACCTTCTTTAGCAGAGAGCCATTTTCCATTCTCTCAACATGGCCAAACCACGTCAACACATTCATATCCACTCTAGCCGCTAACTCATTTCTTACACCCGTTCTCACCCTCACCACTTCGTTCCTAACCCTATCTACTCGAGATACACCAGCCATACTCCTTAGACACTTCATCTCAAACAAATTCAATTTCTGTCTCTCCATCACTTTCATTCCCCACAACTCCGATCCATAAATCACAGTTGGTACAATCACTTTCTCATATAGAACTCTCTTTACATTCATGCCCAACCCTCTATTTTTTACTACTCCCTTAACTCCCCCCAACACTTTGCATCCTTCATTCACTCTCTGCTTCCACTCCACCATTTGCTGCAACAACAGACCCCAAGTACTTAAACTGATCCACCTCCTCAAGTAACTCTCCATTCAACATGACATTCAACCTTGCACCACCTTCCCTTCTCGTACATCTCATAACCTTACTCTTACCCACATTAACTCTCAACTTCCTTCTCTCACACTCCCTTCCAAATTCTGTCACTAATCGGTCAAGCTTCTCTTCTGTGTCTGCTACCAGTACAGTATCATCTGCAAACAACAACTGATTTACCTCCTATTCATGATCAATCTCGTCTACCAGTTTTAATTCTCGTCCAAGCACTCGAGCATTCACCTCTCTCACCACTCCATCAACATACAAGTTAAAAAACCACGGCGACATCACACATCCCTGTCTCAGCCCCACTCTCACGGGAAACCAATCGCTCACTTCATTTCCTATTCTAACACATGCTTTACTACCTTTGTAGAAACTTTTCATTGCTTGCAACAACCTTCCACCAACTCCATATAACCTCATCACATTCCACATTGCTTCCCTATCAACTCTATCATATGCTTTCTCCAGATCCATAAACGCAACATACACCTCCTTACCTTTTGCTAAATATTTCTCGCATATCTGCCTAACTGTAAAAATCTGATTCATACAACCCCTACCTCTTCTAAAACCACCCTGTATATCCAAGATTGCATTCTCTGTTTTATCCTTAATCCTATTAATCATTACTCTACCATACACTTTTCCAACTACACTCAACAAACTAATACCTCTTGAATTACAACACTCATGCACATCTCCCTTACCCTTATATAGTGGTACAATACACGCACAAACCTAATCTACTGGTCCTACCATTGACAACACAAAACACATATTAAACAATCTCACCAACCATTCAAGTACAGTCACACCCCCTTCCTTCAACATCTCAGCTTTCACACCATCCATACCAGATGCTTTTCCTACTCTCGTTTCATCTAGTGCTCTCCTCACTTCCTCTATTGTAATCTCTCTCTCATTCTCATCTCCCATCACTGGCACCTCAACACCTGGAACAGCAATTATATCTGCCTCCCTATTATCCTCAACATTCAGCAAACTTTCAAAATATTCCGCCCACCTTTTCCTTGCCTCCTCTCCTTTTAACAACCTTCCATTTCCATCTTTCACTGTCTCTTCAATTCTTGCGTTAGCCTTCCTTACTCTCTTCACTTCTTTCCAAAACTTCTTCTTGTTCTCTTCATATGACTGACCCTGTCCCTGACCCCACCTCAGGTCAGCTGCCCTCTTTGCCTCACGTACCTTGCGCTTTACTTCCACTTTTTTCTCTCTATATTTTTCATACTTCTCTATACTATTACTCTGCAGCCATTCTTCAAAAGGCCTCTTTTTCTCTTCCACTTTTACCTTCACTCCTTCATTCCACCATTCACTGCCCTTCCTCATGCTGCCTCCAACAACCTTTTTGCTACACACATCACTTGCAATCCCAACAAAATTTTCTTTTGCTAACTTCCACTCCTCCTCTAAATTACCAGTTTCTTTTACTCTCACCTCGTCATATGCCATTTTCAACCTTTCCTGATATTTACTTTTTACCCCCGGTTTTATTGGCTCTTCAACCCTCACTAGCTCCCTTTTACATCCACCTACTCTATTCCCCCACTCTTTTGCTACAACTAATTTTCCTTCCACCAAAAAATGATCAGACATACCGTTAGCCATACCCCTAAACACGTGCACGTCTTTCAATCTTCCAAACATTCTTTTAGTTATCAACACATAATCCATTAATGCCCTTTCTACTACTCTTCCATTTGCCACTCTTACCCATGTATACTTATTTTTATCTTTCTTTTTAAAAAAGCTAACACTTATTACCATCTCTTGTTCAACACACATATCTACCAGTCTCTCATATGATACTATATATATATATATATATATATATATATATATATATATATATATATATATATATATATAAATATATATATATACACACACACACATATATATATATATATATATATATATATATATATATATATATATATATCCTTCTTCGTCTATTAGCGTGCTTTTTTCCCCATTCGTATGGGGTAACACGGTTGCCTTCTTTTGAAGAACTTTGCTTTAGCTTTTGGGGTGGACCATAGTCCCGACCGACTGCCCTGACTGTCATCGTGTAGACCCCGGTAGCATATGTTTGTGTTGTACCAGCCACCATTGCACTTCCTTCCAGCAGCGAGGAGTCACGGTGTAGTTAGGTCAACAGTTCGAGACGTGTGAGGTGTCTGTTATGTTTTTAGAAGGTGTTGGAATGGCTGTGTTTGTGTGTGTATTAGTCTGTAACACCCATTTTCTTTACGCAAACCCATACGTCGATTATATACATAATCTTGAGGAGTCTACACGGATAGCAAAGTGTCCGCCTTTCAGACTGGTCGGGTGCGGAGTTGAACCCGCGCCACAAACTTCTACGAAGTCCAAGCATGCTGCCTAAACTGACTCAGCCAACGAGGCTCATATATATATATATATATATATATATATATATATATATATATATATATATATATATATATATATATATATATACATATATATATATATATATATATATATATATATATATATATATATATATATATATATGCGTGTGTATATTTATATATATATATATATACATATATATATATATATATATATATATATGTATATATACATATACATATATATATATATATATATATATATATATATATATATATATATATATATATATATATATATATTAATATATTTATATATATATATATATATATATATATATATATATATATATATATATATTTATATATATATATATATATACATATATATGTATATATATATATATATATATATATATATATATATATATATATATATATATATAGATATGTATATATATATATATATATATATATATATATATATATATAGATATGTATATATATATATATATATATATATATATATATATATATATATATATATCATCATCTCCTACACCTATTGACGCAAAGGGTTTCGATTAGGTTTCACCAGTTGTCTCTATCTAGAGCTTTTAATTCAATACTTCTCCATTCATCATCTCAAACTTCTCACCTCATAGTCCTCAGCCATATAGGCCTGGGTCTTCCAATTCATCTAGTACCTTGTGGATCCCAGTTAAAAGTTTGGTGAACTAATCTCTCTTGGGGAGTTATATATATGTGCGTGTGTATATATATATATATATATATCTATATATATATATATATATATATATATATATATATATATATATATACATATACATATATATATATATATATATATATATATATATATATATATATATATATATATATATATATATATATATATATATATATCTACATATACATATATATATATATATATATATATATATATATATATATATATATATATATCTACATATACATATATATATATATATATATATATATATATATATATATATATATATATATAATATATTTATATATATGTATATATATATATATATATATATATATATATATATATATATATATATATATATATATATATATATATATATATATATATCATCATCTCCTACACCTATTGACGCAAAGGGTTTCGATTAGGTTTCACCAGTTGTCTCTATCTAGAGCTTTTAATTCAATACTTCTCCATTCATCATCTCCGACTTCCCACCTCATAGTCCTCAGCCATATAGGCCTGGGTCCTCCAATTCTTCTAGTACCTTGTGGATCCCAGTTAAAAGTTTGGTGAACTAATCTCTCTTGGGGAGTGCGAAGAGCATGACCAAACTATATCCATTTACCCCTCACTATGATCTCATCCACATATGGCACTCGAGTAATCTCTCTTATAGTCTTATTTCTAATCCTGTCCGGCCATTTAACTCTATTGTTCTGATAGTTTTGTTCTTGAATCTACTAAATTTGTTGGAGTTTGTTTCATTGTCATTCTATGACTCATGTCCATACAGTAACACAGATCTCATTAAACTAATATATAGGCTAAATATTAAGTAATTTCAGGCGATTTGATTTCCAGATTTTACTCAACCTAGCCATTGTCTCATTAGCTTTTTTTTTTTTAATCTTTCCTTAAAATCCAATTCTAAAGACCCTGTATTAAAGATCATAGTTCTTAGATAATTAAATGATTCTACCTCATTAATCCTCTCTCCTTCCAATATTTTAGCTTCCATTGCATATTCCGTTCTCATTACCTTTGTCTTTCCTCGATTTATCTTCTTAAGCCCAACCTCGTGTGATATTTCATGCATTCTGGTAAGCAAGGATTGCAAATCCCGTGGTCTGGTAATAAAGACAGCGTCATCAGCATACTCTAGGTCAGCTAATGTCTTATTACAAATCTAGTCCAATCCTTCTCCACCATCTCAAACTGTTCAATGCATTACAAAATCCATGAGGAGAATAAACAACATAGGTGACAACACATTCCCTTGGAGTACTCCTCTGTTCACTGGAAATTCCTTTTATAAGATTCCACTAACATTAACTTTGCTCTTGCTAAGTTCCTGAACAGTCTTAATCAAATTTACATATTTAAGAAGAATTTCATAATTATTCAGGACTCTCCACAAAATTAGCCGGTGCACACCATCAAAGTCTTTTTCATAACCCAAAAAGGCCATCAAAAGAGGATTTCTATATTCTACTCATTGTTGTGCATGTCTCAAAATTAAAATTTTAGTATAACTTCTACCTTTTCTAAATCCTTCTTGTTCACCTCTCAGCTTTTCGTCAATCTTTTTCTCTAGTCACTTTAAAATGAGCATACTATATATTTTCATGACAACTGACGTAAGTGTGATGCCTCTGTAATTATTGCAATCAGTCAGGTCTCCCTATTTACCCCTTTTCACCTACATTCCTAGCTCCCATTCATCAGGTTTGGCTTTTTCATGCCACATTCTACAAAGTTATCTTGAAAGTATTCTGGAGGTCACTTAATTTTCAGCCAGTATCATATCAGCAGTTATCCAATCGTATCCAGGGGATGTACATCTGAGTTTTTTAATGATAGGTTCGACTTCAAACATACTGAATTCCTTAATGAGCACATCAAGGTCTTCCTCAGCTTCAGGTATATCAATCAAATTATTCCCTTCATATCTCCGATTCAAGACCTCACTAAAGTGTTCCATCCAATGTTGCCTTTCTTTATCTTCTGTTGTTATAACAGATCCATATCTCTTTCTGATGGGTATATGTTTTTTCTTCTTTGCCCCCGTAGAAATTTTATTAATAGTTCTATGAGTAATTCTTTCACCATAGCCAGTCCCTGCATTCATAGCTTTGTCATCCTCATCTGCTTTCCTGTCTAAATAGTCGCTCCAGTCATTCCTGTTTTTTTTTCTTCACTATCAGTACTGGAATACTTAGCATGCTCTACCTTGTAATTTTCATTACTTCCTCGAAAATATTGAACAATCAATTTCTGTCATTGTCTCCTTTTTATAGTATCCCACGAATCACTTGATATCCATGGTTTTTTCCTTGTAACTGCATGTCCTAAAACTTCACTTCCAACTGACTGATATATATTCTTAATATCACACCATTCTTCACTAATTGTCTACTCTTCTTCTCTCAAAGTGTCTGAGACTGCAATTTGATTCCTACAATAAATTGCAATTTTTTTTCTGTGCTCATCTTCTAGATTCTTCTAGAAGCTTAGTTGTATCAAACTTAGGTATTCTATCTACATTTCTGCTGGGGACTTTCAGTTTTAATTTCAGTGTGGCAGTGAGAAGCTGGTGATCACTATCAATAACTACACCTCTATAGCTTCTTAAATATATCAGAGTCCTGCCTCTCTCTTTATTATAGGCTATGTGATCTATTTGAGTTCTCTAATTGCCAATTTGGAAGTACACACACACACACACACACACACACATATATATATATATATATATATATATATATATATATATATATATATATATATATATATATATATTTATATATACATATATATATATATATATATATATATATATATATATATATATATATATATATATATATATATATATATATATATATAGGCAATTTGAATTTTCTGAAACATTGGAAAGTCTTAACTTTTTGATCATCCAATGTTTCAAATTCCATAGTCAGGATTTGGTTTGAGAATCCAATACAGAAATGATGTTGCCTCCTAATTCAAAGCTAGACTGAAGAGAATCATACCTAAATTGAAAAAGATATTGTTTCGTGCGAAGGTTAAACTGAATATTGACATTAGATTATTAAGATTAGTAATCTAAAGATCCGACACCTGAAATGCGCAGCATTCTTGTTTGCTGTGAGCTAAAAGTGCTTTGAATGAAGTAAACAAGTAGCCTACACTCCACTTGAGAGAGTAAACATCATTTTCTAAAGAATCGAAGGCAACCCTTATTTCTGGTGTTGAAGTCTGCCTGAGCTCATATTGGCAATTGATAAATTGCCTTTCATTTTTCTTATTACCGATTAGCTTTTGTCTTCGAGATTCAAATATTTCTTTTCGTTTTTTAAGTTTCAAACGTCTTAATATATTGGTTATATACCTTGCTATTTCATTCTGGTATAAAGAAAAATGAATTAATAAAAACAATTCCTCATTTATGACCTCAAATGGGATGCAGTAATCTCTTGATAAGATACAAATTGCAACAATATGAATGATTAATCAATGTAAACAGAAAGTCATACTGCAAGGAATTGTTGTTTTTCTTACATCGCCATTGTTATTCCTTTAGACCTCGATCAGCAAAAGCTCCCTTTTTACTGCTTTAATTATTGGCAGTTTATTTTAGTGGTACTCTTAAAAGGAAATATTAAACTGTAGTGACCTCGTTTTTAGTTTCTCTTTTAATACACAACCAACCAATTTCATAAAATAGATCGAAGTGTACTTAAGGGAAAAACACACGATGCTTCCTACTTTTTATTTCGAAATTGAGAGAGAAAGATTCCATTTAATTGTTGAAATTAAAACGATTACTTTTAATTTAAAATTTCAATGAAAAAGAAACGTGACATAAGCTTTGCCCCTTTTCCGAAAATGTTTCTCGGGTCAGCGATGGGCATTCAGTAATCAGATTTTGCCAATAAAGTAACCCCTGCTAGCACATGCCCCGTAGGAGATACTGATAGGAACCCAAGGCAATAAGAAAAGGAAATCCGATAAGGAAAAAAAATAAAGCCTATAGAGGTAGAATTGAAAAGAAAAAATACAATTTGAAAAAAAAAGATAAAATTACCATTGTAAGAGACGAATCCATGGTTTGAGCAATTATTATTATTATTATTATTATTATTATTATTATTATTATTATTATTATTATTATTATTATTATTATTGTTGTTGTTGTTTTGCAATCTACCAATTAACTTTCAAACAAATAATGGCTGTGGGCGTATAACAGACAATAATATTAATACAAATCCAAGCAACCATTTTGGCTGTGTCCTTCAGAGGAAGATAATCTTTTAATAGTTGGTCGATTCCCAAAGGAGATGACAAGAATATAATGGGGTAAGAAGGTATAATGAACTATGATGTTGGAAATTTGATAGACTTTACAGGTTATTTTGAAGTGCCGAAGAGAATTCCTTATAGATATAAGATTCAGATAAACAATTTTCTCAAACAAATTAATAAATAAATAAGATGTAATTCTGGCTTTTATTCAATCACATTTCTATATCGAGTGAATAAGAAAAATATGTTAGGGTTTATCAATTCGAGTTCACTAAACTGGAATATCAAACTTTAGTTTCTAATTTTTTCCAAAATTTAGGAAA
>NC_090736.1:28057886-28065386 GCF_036898095.1 Palaemon carinicauda
TGTGCCAACTCATTAAAATATTTAGGGGAAAAGGGACTGTTGGAGTGTCAAAATTGGAATCAAACATCTGACTTTATTCTTTTAATAAATGATTGGTTCGACATAATGAATTCTTCCTCCATGTATGGAGAGTTTGGTAAAAGCAATGCTTTTGGTATTGATGTAGAAAAACAAACAGGTACCCTGCTCAAGGTAATCGAGGTAATGAATACTATGAGAGTTAAAAATCCTAATACAAAAAGTCTTTTCAAGTTTCAGAAAGGAATAATTTTATCATGTAAATCTACCATTGCTTTGTTTGATATGCTAAAAGGCTCTTATAGTATTGACTACCTACTTACACAAAGACTAAATCAAGATTGCCTTGAACATTTCTTTGGGTGTATAAGGCAAATGGATGGGCACTATGATCATCCTCATGCTGTGAACTTTAAATTTCGGCTAAAAAAAAATGTTACTAGGAAAGGAAATTAAAGTATTAAGTGAAAAGTGTAATATCACCACTGTTGAAAAATCTCATGAAGCAACCAAAGACGATGAATCTATCACGAAAGAAAGGGACTTAGCGTTAGAAATATGCCTAATAACCCAGATATTCAGAAATTTAGATTTTGATTTAGAGAAAGATGCTTTAGACGAGGGAGAAGACCTTTTGAGAGCAAATAAAGAAATAAAGAAAGATATTGGGGGAGTAATCGAGGAAGAAGCTCTTAAATACATTGGTGGATATATTGTAAAGAAATTTTGTGTAAAATATCCTGAGTTAGGAAATAAGACTGAAGAAGTGCTAAGGAATGATACTTGGATAGCATGTGTTAATCGGGGGGAATTACATGCACCTTCTAGTCAGTTTTTTTCACAGTTGTTAATAATGCGGGAGATTTTTAATGCTGTACACGGGGAAGCTCTCATGGAGGGAAAAAATTGTTTTAAAAAGCTTTATTTAGAATTAAAATAGTCTGGTATTGAAGTTCCTGTCGATGTTAATGCTTTTTTTTTGTTAAGATATCGGTATATTTTCGAATGCGATATCTTAATAATTTGATAAAGTATAGAAAACCTCAAGGACAACCATGCAGGGAGGCCCTAAGAAAAAGAATGAAAGTTGAAACTTAATAAAATATTTTCCAAAGGTGAAATGTTGTTTTATTTACATTGACTGTGTGATAGATCTACGTTCTTAATGGGTCTCGCCAACACTAAGCCCCCTCAGATGACGTAGGTGCGCAGAAGAGGCTTAAAATCGGTACGCTGTCTGGCTGACCTGGTATATCTGGACCGTGGTTCGTTATCACCCTCCACATTACCCTCCCTCGCCTTTATTTTCAAATTGTGTCACTCAAATATAAAATGACATAAACAGTACCACATAACACACACACACGCACACACACACACACACACACACACACACACACACACACACATATATATATATATATATATATATATATATATATATATATATATATATATATATATATATATATATATATATATATATATATATATATATACACTTTATGAATGGAGCATGCACCAGTGGTAGGTTTCTATGTTAGATAGAGAGAGAGAGAGAGAGAGAGAGAGAGAGAGAGAGGAGAGAGAGAGAGAGAGAGAGAGTGCTTGTTACACCTACGTCATGGAGATCCATTGTCCGAATGCCTACTTGCCTCTCGCCAACTTATGCTTGAAAGCCAAGAGTAAGCTCATTAATGAAACACACTTGGCATCGCAGTGTAGTGTCATGAATTAGCGGACTGTGTCAAAGAAGCTCTGCTAAAATGTCACATTGATCCCGTTGTTTGTATAAAGGATATTTGCGAAAAACAGTATAACACGGGGTCTGAAATGCATAGTAGTTAATTATTCCTTCGAAAAAGACGCATTTATTCAGCTTAAGCATTAAAACGAGATCAATTGCCCATCTTATTATTAAAGTAATAATGTTATGTGTTTGTTTTCGTAAAAAATTCAATTTTCAAGTTCTAATTTATCTAAAATAAGTATGTGCATTTTATCTCTACCCACCTCAATTCATTCATAAAATATAAGATTGCATGACGTCACATACAACCAACAATGACAGTAGCGAGCGAATCAGCCAATGAGACGCCTGATATTTCCAGCAATGGAAACGGTGCTTCTCATCTATGGGTTACTGTTGCCAAACGAGTCAAATTCGTGACAGCTATTTCGTTCAAACACACTAGTAGGGGAAAGGAGCTTTATTGTTTTGAGTTTGTTTCCATAAAATTTTGAGTTCTTAAGTCATCGTTTATCTGAAATATGTATACGGCTGGTATTTTACCCCTGTCTTTTATGACGACATATTTCATAAGGAACATCATTTGGTAATCAGTTGTTCAATTACATGATACTTGAAATGCAACAAAATTCTAATCATAGTTACGTAGTTATTCCACCTTCTAAGCTCAGTATAATAATAGTTCAAACCAGCAAACTGAAGCATATACCACTGTGCAATTCATCCTGCTCATGATGACATCACAAAAGCGTATTTTCTGAATAAAAATAATGATTTAGGAATCAGAATCTATTCCTCTAACAATATATGTCACCAAAACATCTTCTAAAAGTCTGTCTCTATATAATTTTGAAGAAAATATATCTTTAATTCCCTTAAAAAAAAAAAATATTCTTCAGCTCCATCCCAAGGCTAGAACGTTTAAAATCGATTTCATGGAAATTCGGACAGGTTTCTCGAGCATCAAATCATAAGTTCCCGAAACTCTCTCTTTGCGGTAAATTCCGGTGCTCTGATTGGCCAAATATTCTTCAGCTGTGATTGGCGGTTCCCTTCAGTTACTACAGCTTCAGACATACACACCCACACATCTAACATTGTAGCCCAAGGCAAAGGCAATTATTCCTTTGAATATGGCGTATTTATTTGAATTACTCCTTTCAACTACTGTAGATACATTATTCATTTTACTCCCAATGAATAACTATTTTTTTTTAGTTTATTTCCATAAAAATAAAATTTTCAAGTTATAACTTGATCTGAAATATGTATATTGTAGGGATTTCACTCCAACCCAGTTGAAGATTGCATGTCACATACAACCATCAATCAGAGTTGAGAATGAATCAGCAAATGAGGCACCAGATATTTCCCGCTAAATACATACGGTGATATGGTTCCTGTTTTATGAGCTGCCATTAACGGACGAGTTAAATTTACGCGAGTCACTTCATTCAAACGCTCTAGCTAGGGTTTTTTTTTTTTATACTTAATCATTTTTTTTTCATTGTCACCAATAAATATATTGTTTTAAACAAAGACTAAGAAGTAAAGTAAATGCGCAGAAAGTAGGGCGGATATTGCCAAGCTATCACCCTGTCTCCCTGATCCATGGGTTTTAGGGAAGCAGTTCAAGCTGCTTTCATTTTTGCTTGATATTTGATGATCCAAGCACACGTGTACTGAATCCGTTTCCAAGTCGATAGGTACACCGGGGAGAGGGGACGTAGAGTGTGAACCAGTATGGTGCGGCTACGTCACCTGCCACCCATAGGCGAGACACGCCAGACTCCTCCAGCAGTGCAGGGGAAATAAGAACGCACATAATGAGCGAGAAAAGGCAGTTAAGTTCGAGTCCTACTAGTGAGTGGGAAACCTTCACTAGGCCTACCGGCCACGGTAAGCCTACCACCGCTATGGCGGACGTCCTTACGTCATACGACGTCCAATAGTTCTTTTTAATTCAAATGTCTCCCCATCCGCTCTCTCCGGGTATTGCACCAGTTAAAAGTAAATTCCATTGTAATTGAGTATTGAAATCATTTAAGAGCCAGCGAGAAACTTATTAAGCTTTTGTGATGCACCCTCAAGATTTAAAGTTCTAATTCACTCGCTTTGAAGAATTGTTCTGCTCATTTTAATTGTGACAATTAACTTAGACAATAAATCCTCTTACGATTGAAATCGCCTAATTCACCGCCTCCTATCCTGTATTCTTGACTATTAACCCATGCCCTTATGACATCATATACCGATGATATTTAAGTAACCCGAGAAGAATATTTTCTTGGTTGCCTTTTAAAGCAAGAATTTAGTTTAAGATATGTACAATAACTCTCCAAGTTATCAGAACCGGACGTCCAAAATATCTAAGAGAATTGCTACACATTCTGTAGCCCAGAAAATCGTGTTTACACGAGAATAGTTACAAATGGTTTCAAATTATTGGAACCAAGATATACGTCTACTGTAGGTTCTAGATCTTTCAAATATGCGGCTTCAAGACTATACATACGAAACCCTGAAGATATTAAGGTTTTCAAGACGAAACTGAAGACTTTCTTGTCCTCTAAGGTCCTATAGAGTAGGGTTCCCCTGTACTATAGAACGAGAAAAGCAACCCCTAAAATAAAGCAATTGGAAAGAGAAGTAGTAAGTGTAATTGCTAACTGTAGCTAAGACACAGAGTTGCCAGGTTGGCTTTTTTTCAGACTAAATTCCCTTTTTCGTGCCAAATATTTAAATTTGGCCTTTTTGAAATTGATTGACCAAAAATGCTATATTTTTGCCCTTTTTCTGCTAATGGTTTGGCGTTTTAAAGCTTCCGTTGTTTTTAAAAAGTTGGTCTTTTCTCATTTAGAAAACCAGGCAACCCTGGGTCTTAGTAACAATTCAACAGCAAATATGTCGTAGTGTTTTGGTATGAATTGGAACATCCCAAACGAAGCTAAAGATAAATAATTCCGATTGCTACTGCTATTACGGTCCCATGGCATCTGCTATTCAATTTAAGATTGTCTTTAGATGTTTCTGATTAACTTAGCGTAGTTTTGAGAATTTGCGGCCATAAAACGAAAGAGAGAGAGAGAGAGAGAGAGAGAGAGAGAGAGAGAGAGAGAGAGAGAGAGAGAGAGAGAGAGAGAGAGAGAAAAGAAATCTGTAATGGACTGGGCCATATGTTGAGTAGGGCTCAAACATTTCTTTTTCTCGAGACTTGATATTGCTCTGGATTTTGATATTCCTTAAAGTCTTGATAGTCAATAAAGAGAGTTAGAAATAAAAATCGATGCGCTTTTATTCGTCAAAAAATTAATTTCTCTCTCTCTCTCTCTCTCTCTCTCTCTCTCTCTCTCTCTCTCTCTCTCTCTTGCTATTACTTTTAGAAGCATAAAATTTAACCATGGGTTTTGTGTAAACAATCCATGAATTATGAATTAGTAAGCTGAGCAAAAAAGATATTTATTCAAAATATAAGGTAGCTTTAGGGCAGCAGGGAGTCCTAGTTGATTCATTGCCCTGTTATTTAATAGTAAACATAATCAGATCTTATACCTGATAGCCTTATATTGGTTCTCCTTTAATATTAAAGGCAAAGGTAACTTGTTCCAAACATAGTGTAAAAATAGTGTTTTGGAACAGCAATGTTTTTAATATAAGGAACATCCCTCTAATCAACATCACGCTACAATATTTTACATATGTGAAATGTGGCTCTCAAAAAATTTGAGCAGGATAGCACAAGCTAAGCTGATAGCACTGGGAAGAATATATATATATATATATATATATATATATATATATATATATATATATATATATATATATATATATATGTATATATATATATATATATATATATATATATGTATATATATATATATATATATATATATATATATATATATATATATATATATATATATATATATGTGTGTGATACACACACAGACACAGACACACACACACACACACATATATATATATATATATATATATATATATATATATATATATATATATATATATATATATATATATATATATCTGCAGATTAGCAGTTAGGTTCCGACTTCTTTTATGGCTTCTCGTGGCATGGTTGGAAGCGACCTGCCTTTCATTAGAAGGGGCTAGCGTTCGGTCCCAAGAATGAGGTAGAAATTGATATTTATATATATATATATGTTATATATATATATATATATATATATATATATATATATATATATATATATATATATACATATATATATATATATATATATATATATATATATATATATATATATATATATATATATATTCTTCCTAGTGCTATTAGCTTAGCTTGTGCTATCCTGCTCAAATTTTTCGAAAGCCAAATTTCAAATATGTAAAATGTTGTAGTGTGATGTTGATAAGAGGGATGCTCCTTACATCAAAAATATCTGAAAGAGTAAGAGCTTGAAAGTTAATGTTACCAACAGGCTGTAAAATTAAATATAAGAGAGGAATGTGTAGTTTTGAATAAATGATAATACTAACAGCGGAAGAATAAAAGAAAGTAGTATTATAGATATTTAAGAAACGAGATAAGAGTTGAACTGTAAAGTAGGTGAGGTGAAGATAGTAGTGATATGATCTATTCAAATGTGGTGGAATGAAAAAAGAGCTTATCTATAGAGTCATATATCAGGAAATATGGTGGAACTAGTATAGGTAATTAATTGCGGAACCGGGAAAAATGTTCCTTAAGTAACAGTGGATATGGATTGATAATAAGTTACCGAAATGAAGTGGCTGAGAATTTATCAGTCATCTGGTAACTTATTAACGAATAACTGTGTTATTTCTGCACAAACGTCTTTATAATTCATGCATTGCTAACTCTAAAACCAAAGATTATCATTTATATTTAAAATGACATGCTTGGAGAGAGAGAGAGAGAGAGAGAGAGAGAGAGAGAGAGAGAGAGAGAGAGAGAGAGAGAGAGAGAGAGAGAGAGAGAGAGAGAGTTGAACAACTATTGCTCTCATAATGTGAAAACTAAATTGGTTCGTGTGCAACGAATAAAAATCTTCATGGACCTAATCGAACCCCGACCAAGGGAGGCGAACATCTTTTATTACTTACGCGGACTATCGGTGGATTTGATTGATATTTTAGTGTTCTATCTGTCTGTATATATGCCAATGCTCACCTCGGTAGCAGAGTATTGTGCTGCCATTCACAAGAGTTATGATTTAATCCTAGACGAAAACCGCCCATACACGCAGAAGATTAACCCTGCGGTTTGTCCAACAGCTACATATACAAGTATAAGGTCGGCCGGACAGCGGTACGATTCAAGTCACTTCTGCGCGTGACGTCATTAACGCCTTACCTTTAAATGAACTTTTGAGTATTTACCTATGTTTATTGACTTTTTTACCCTGTTCTAATCAAATGACTTTCTCTCTCTCTCTCTCTCTCTCTCTCTCTCTCTCTCTCTCTCTCTCAATTGGAGTTTTTTTTTTCTTTCTTTTTTTTTTTTTCTGTTTTTTTTTTTTTTTTTACTTTACTAAATTACTCTTCAGCAATGTCGCATCGTTAGAGAAAACATGAAATAAAATAATTTCAGTTAATTTCTTGTATAAAAGTATAAATAAGATATAATTTACAATTTAAAATAATTTCTCTATTTACGATATTTCTATATAACAATTTTCCATTATAAAGGAAATAAAATTTGCAGGTTCATAAATAGGTTATCAATT
>NC_090736.1:28075386-28077886 GCF_036898095.1 Palaemon carinicauda
ATCTCATCTAGGAAAACCACTTATAAGATGAACCTTCTACAAGCAAAATGGGCCAAGCAAAGCAATTTAGGGTGTGTCCTTTTTCTTTTTCATTTATCCTGGAAGTAAGTCTGACGCATATGGTAATGTTTCCTTTCTCCTAATAACAGACACTGTGCACTTATGCAAATGGAAATATCTTTTATGGCTTTTAAGAATGAGCGTCACCAGGCTATATTTCTAAGAATTCGCGAGCAATATAATGAAAATTTATATGCATGTTAATGCAGTTCTCATTTTCATTAGAGAGAGAGAGAGAGAGAGAGAGAGAGAGAGAGAGAGAGAGAGAGAGAGAGAGAGAGAGAGAGAGAGAGAGAGAGAGAGAGAGAGAGAGAATAGTAAAACAATTATGAAATGATATTTCCAAATGAAAAAGGAATGACTGGTTATATACATAAAAAGTCTCATAGAATATCCGGTTGCTGCGCAATCACTAGCGAGTCGGTAGTTAACGGTTATACACGTTCGTTTAATTACATCACCATACAAGTCTCCCTTATAAGGCATAATTCCCATTCCCATTCCCATTGTTGTTTTTCGTGTTATATATTTAGCGTAACATATACGAAGTAATAATAATAATAATAATAATAATAATAATAATAATAATAATAATAATAATACGTTTATTTCCATTATACAATGGGTATTAAGGGATATTGAATATCAACCACTCAGAATTTTTTCAATGGTGACGTTTAAATAAATGTAACTCATATGAAGTTATATGTTTTCGTATATACACTTAGTATATTGCCGTAAAAAAAAAAACTGTAAAAATCATGGAATAAATGTTGCCATGTATTTAACGTTGTAAAAACGGATATATTGACGTTAAGGAGTGATGTTACGGTCACCAACCCGTGAAAGATAATAACAAAGTAGGGTAAAAATTACGGTCGCCTGTATTTTACTGAAATACGGCTGAAAACAATAATTTTTTGCGGAGAATTTTCAATTAAAATTACGGGGTTTTTAGCATTGTAGTTGATTCACATGTGAGATTCATGCCTTGTCTATCTTTTCTTTATTGCTCAGAGAATTTCATATTGAGAATTCCAAGATATTTGGAGCTCTATCCACCTTGAGGGAATGTTTTAATTCTGCTGTGCCTTTAATATTAAATACTGGTTTAGTCTTCAGTAACTTATTGTCACTTGAATTATTGAACAAATACTTTAGGTCTTTCAAATGCCGCATCCCTGATCTAGATTTGGTGCCATTATTAAATTGGCTAATTACACTGCTTTACAAAAAAATTTTGGTCTGAGGCAAGGATGGGGATAGAGGGTTTCTGCTAATTTGGGTGTGCTGAATTCAAATTTATAAATAGTTTTGCTCTATCACCTCTAGTTTTCTGGTTTTTAAATAGTCTCATTTTAGTATAAACAGAGAATATATGTGCATATTTCAAGAGTTGCAGCAGCTTATAACAGATAAAACAGGATAGATAAAGAACACTGATTGAATCAATATACTTGGATGACACAATTACACAATTCATAGTACCACAGACAGTCCAAAGTGTGTTTTCTTAGAAGATTTGGTGTATTTTGCCTCCGGGATGTCACGCAAGAGCATCCAGCAGAAGTCTCCCATTATGCCGTGGTTCCTTTTGCCTTGATAGTTGCTCTCCATCTTTGTAATGTCTTGGTGGAATCTTTCTCCATGCTCATCACTCACTGCTCCAAGGTTTGGCGGGAAGAAGTTGAGGTGGGAATGGAGAAAATGAATCTTTAGTGACATTTGGCACCCCATATCCTCGTAAGACTTTAGCAACTTTTCAATACAAGCTTGGTAATCTGGTACGTGTGCGTTACCAAGGAAGCCACTACAGACTGACTTGAATGCTTCCCATGCTCTCAGTTCCTTTATGTTAAGAGGCTCCTCAAAATCAGTATCCTTCAGCACTTCTCGGATCTGAGGTCCGACAAAGATGCCTTCTTTGAGCTTAGCAGCACTAACATATGGGAACACAGTAGACAAGTGTTGGAAGGCAGCACCATTTTTGTCCAACGCCTTTACGAAATTCTTCATCAAACCAAGCTTGACGTGAAGAGGAGGAAGAAGCACCTTATTCATGTCCACCAGAAAACAGGGTTCCTCCCAGATCTCGTTTTGGGAATCTGAAATTTATCTTTCATCCACGATGTTCCGGGGACCGGATCATTTCTTCGGATGTTCATAGACCAGCCACCTTGGGTGCTGCCCACCCCAGCCTCTTGTCCAGGAACAATGTTGTCTGAACCTTTCTTAGGCTTAAATATTGCATGACTGTGTCTGCCAATTTCATGAAGACAGCTAAGACTCTGTCTAGTCTGACGAGTATCTTCCCTAGGATGTACGTTACTTTGTGTAACCTGAATCTTAGATAGGAGGGGAAAGGGTGATTGACTGGAAGCTCCCGATAGACGACTTTCAGGTCTGGTAAGACTATAGGCACCCTTTTCTGCAGCGAGGT
>NC_090736.1:28082886-28090386 GCF_036898095.1 Palaemon carinicauda
CTATCGAGAAAATTCCGGAGAATAATAGGACCTGAGGGAGAGTAATAAATCTAATCTTATTATATTCACGACAGACCAATATTGTATGATCATGAGTTGTAATTTACCCTCGGGTGGATTTATGTTTGAGTCAATAAAACTCCTGTAATTCTCTCTCCGGGATGTCTGTCAAATACAAGATGACTGATGGATGCCATTAGATTTAGAATATTTATATTTTTAGATTTCATTTAATGTTCTTGGAAGGGTATTATAGTGATAATCTTTCACGCGTGACTGCTTTTTTTTTCATAGATATTTGCTTTTTTTATAAAATAAATCTCGGCGATACATCTTTTCTAGCCTTTTTTTTTTTTAAGTATGAGGAATTAATCGTTAATGATTCAGCAAAATATCTACCGAACCTTTCAATTTTTTCACGGCTTTTAGTATTAAAGTTTTTTTCTCTGTTCCTTAAGTTGATATAAAAAAAGAGGTAATCGGTTCAGGCATTAGCTTAATACTTAGTTATTTTAATCTAGGATTGCTCCTCTCTCTCTCTCTCTCTCTCTCTCTCTCTCTCTCTCTCTCTCTCTCTCTCTCTCTCTCTCTCTCTCTCTCTCTCCGAATTTCCTTAACTATAGAAGACTTCATGCAGATATCCTTTAGGTAAACTTTAGTTATGGATTGTGGATATTAAACATGAAATTACACTTTTCAAAACATAAAAAAATTAAATACCAGTTGAATAAATAAATCAAAAGTAATCATGGACAAAGAAAAAGAATTGCCAAGATGAAGATGAGGAGTTTACGTAGCTTAACTGGAGATGGTTATAAATCTGTTGGGGGAGGGGTTGATTGGAGAAGCATATGGGAATTATAAGCATCTGACTTCTGAGATGAATATGAACCGTGATAATAGGTCACTGGTCTGACAGATTATGTCACTGCTCTTGCTCTAACAGATTATGTCACTGTTCTGACAGAATAGGTCACTGGTGTGACAGATTATGTCACTATTCTGATAGATTATGTCACTGTTTTTACAGATTGTGTTACTGTTCTGACAGATTAGGTCTCTGGTCTGACAGACTAGGTCACTGTTCTTTCAGATTATGTCACTGGTCTGACAGATTATGTCACAGCTCTGACAGATAGGTCACTATTCTGACAGTAATTCCCTGTTCTGACAGATTAGGTCAATGACCTGGCAGATTGAATACTTTAGTGTTACTTTACGCATGCGTCAGGTCCTAATGTCTGAGACTGATTGCTTGTGGCTTCTTATTGCTTCATTACCTTATTGCGAGAAATTTCAATAAAGGATTATAAGATAAAAAAAAATGAAAATCCAATGTAGACATTCTTGTTCAGTGTGATTTTATTTTGATAATATTTGTACCATTATAAGAAAAATATAACGTTCGATTTATCTTCTCTAATGTATCTAAATATATAAGAAAAATACATGTATTTTCATCTGATTTGTAATATGTGTTTTGCAATCTTCAGGACATTGCAAAATTTCTAAAATTATGACCATCTCTCTCTCTCTCTCTCTCTGTCTCTCTCTCTCTCTCTCTCTCTCTCTCTCTCTCTCTCTCTCTCTCTCTCTCTCTCTCTCTCTCATTATATTTTCGATGTCTTTGGTGGAGTTCTCAATATCCGTAATTACTTTAGTTGCTGGATATTAAATTGGCAGAAGTCGAAGCTAATTCAGTACTCGTTTTGAGAAAGTTGCTTTAAATTTACAATATTACGATACTTACATAGATATTTTTCCTCAATTGATACTAACGCCATTATCTTGATTTCTCCCTATAGAATTTATTACGATGCTTATGCAGCTAATTTCATCTATACGCTGTAACGGCATCTCTATTCTCTCGTTCCAGAATTTCAAAAATTCCCGAAGACGATAAGGAAGCTAATCGAGGGTATCCTATTTCATCTTGAATGCCAATCTCTTGGAAGCAGTAAGTACCTCCCTCAAAAATGAGGCCATTTATTGATATCTTTGTTGCTGTCTGTACCTTTTTGTATTAGCTTCTATCGATGTCTGATGAATATCAGAATTTATCGACTTCCTGCTACAACATTGAGATTGCCAACTATGTTTTCTTTAACATTGACGTCATGGTAAATCAATATTTCAGTTAGGTATCATTGTAATGCATAATGATGTAGAATGTTTTTTTTTTTTAATATGAACTGCATGTCGAAGATATATTGGTTATGAATTTGATTTAGAGTTGATATGTATTTTCATAAAAGTTCTTATAGTGGAACGTTTTCGAGTAAATTTATAAGTGAGAAAGGGAGAAGGGTTGTTGCTGTTGCTGTTGTTGTAGTTGTTGTTGTTGTTGTTGTTTGTTTGTTAGAAACCTCAATAATGAACAGTAGGTAGATGAGATAAATAGCGATTGTTTTGATAAGATGAGGAAGGATCATAAATATAAAGCTTATAACTTAAGTGATGGAAAACTCTAGAAAGACTTTAAATAGAAGATAATTCGTTTAGAACTTGTTCTTGGAAACTAGATTTCAGAATTACTGAGAAGATAGATTGTGGGGGACAGAGAAGCGTGGTGCAGGTTGTATGAGGTTAGGCCAGGGGATGTTTCAACTCATCTATTCAAGTGGACGTTGGTAGATATCCGTGAGATTTTTAATTGATACAAAGGGATTGATAAAAAGGGAAGATAATATTTCGATTTATTATATGGAAAATAGAAACATTGAGATTAATGCTAGAATAACATATGAAATTTAAAGGAAAAATAGCTAACGAAGTTGTAATGTTTTCTGTGAGTGTTCGTAAGGTGCTGAAATATAAAGAATAATTAATTATGAATCAAAAATTAAGCATACTCATGTCCATAAACTATTTACACTCTAAAGTATAAATATTTTAATATGAAAATATAATAAACAAATTTTTGGGCATAATTTTCTTTAACCCTGGGTAAGTTAACAGGCCCCAAATTTGGAACCAGGCGCAGGCGCAAAGCAATTTTTCCCAGGTTTCATCCTGTTGCATTGTCTGTGGCGTCGTTCTCGAGGGGCGCCACATAAGACTTTGTTATGATACAATATGGGTAGGACGCACAAGTTGGAGCTTCAGTTACTTACAGATATGTAGCTCTTCAAATTTTTTTTTTTTGTCTCAATTTTGGTACCACACTACTAAACTGTATTGAAATTTCAATTCTGTATGCTTTTACATTTCGCTAAATATCTCAGAGTGATATTAATGAAAGTTTAAGAGATTTTCATTGAACATTGGAGAATAGTGTCGCTATGCAGTGATGCTACCATCTTTGTGCTAGGCTGTCGGATGTTCAAGTATATAGGGAAAAAAAAATCCGACTTTTCAGGTAGGGAAAATGCAGAAGAAATTCCCTTCTGAGAAAAGACTGGACGAGATTTTGGAATCTCCTAGTGATTTTAATAATAATGAGTGTGCTGATGACACGTGTTTATATCAGAAATAGGGTGACGTGCCCCAGGTGGACATCATCGACCAGGGAAGTGTAATCAATTTTTCCCACTCAGCAGTCTCCTATTTGACCCCATCTAGCACCTCTTCAGAAAGTGAGGCTCCATTTCACCTTTCTTCTCTTTTTTCAAAGCAAGATGCGACGATGGTGATGACAACAATGTAGATGACCCTCCCATGACCTCAACCCCTTCAGGAGCCCGTCAGGGAAGGCCCCATCTCCACCAGTGTGCTAACAATCAGTGCTATTAGAGTGTTTTTCGAGTGCCATCCCAGTGCCTTTGTCAAGTGCCACCCCAGTGCTTTTTTCAAGTGCTACCCCACTGCCTTCAACATGTTCTACGCCAGTGCCTTCAACAAGTGCCACCCCAGTGCCTTCATCAACTGCCACGCCGGTGCCCATTTTCACCAGTCACAGATTTGGTGTTTTCCAGCCTAGGACCTTGAAAATAGGCATGAATGCTGCCATGCCATTCAACTTTATTATGCAGTTCGTCAAAGTTACTTATGTATAATGTAAATATTTCCTACAGATTATTTTCTATATATTTATACTTTTATATACTTATTTTTGTGAATTTTCCAAATAGAATATCCAGAATGATTGGTTTTTAATTTACTACTAACATAATATTGAGGAATGAATATTGTTAAATAAGAAACTTAAGGATTTGAAATATATTTACTAATAAGGAAGTTATATGGTCCGAAAGTTGAAGTCTCATTTATGGTACCACATTGGTAATGGCGTAACCGCTTTGGTACTTAACCAACTCAGGGTTAAATATACAAAATGAAAATGGTGTGTAAAAACAAGTGGTAAATGGTCTACATTTCAGGATTTTTGAAATATTTCATTATATTTTGTTATATGAATAGCTTATTCACAATTAAAAGTCTTCCTAAGTGCGATAACATATCAAGATCAAGTGTTCTTGAAAATGACTTACTTTGGTCTAGTTTTTCTTTAGTATTTTAACACTAAAGATGACTTGGACACTCTCTCCTTTAATTGATGACCCCTTTTCTTTAGTGTGAATACAAATGTACGGAAAAGTTAATTATTGAATAGATACAATTTAATGAGTCATGTCTCATTATTGATAGATATAAATTCTTTGAATAAAATACGAATGATAGTGTAATGTTATTTAACTTTATTTATAACTGCTCGCATCAACCCTAAAAAATACAGACATACGAACACATACAATTTTTTTATGTTTAAAGAATGCAAGACATCACTTTTTATTCTCTCCATGTCAAATTTCATTCTGTGAAGCAACCCTCATATATATATATATATATATATATATATATATATATATATATATATATATATATATATATATTTATATATACATGTGTGTGTTAGTATATATATATATATATATATATATATATATATATATATATATATATATATATATACATACATACATACATACATACATACATACATACATACATACATTATGCTCTTCATATATATTCTATTTTCTGTTTGTGTGTGTTTGCTTGTGTGTGCCAACTGAGCTTATGATAGTTTATTTCTGACATGCACAACCAGTTTTAATGTCAGGAAATAATGCAAAACTACTTATTACCCGGAAGCAGGAGCTAGTTTTCATCAGTTGCATAACATGTGAGCTGAAGTTATCATATAATATCAAAAATCCATTTCATTTGAGCGATAACAAAGTCTAAGTCTAAATTTTGGTTGATAATCAAGGACGGAGGCTTTGATGAAAATATGAATTTGCAATTCATGAGCCTTCAATCCCAGATCTTCAAATATCTCATTCCTGGAATAGATTATTCAACGTAATGCGGGAATTGCTTAGGCCAAATATTAATGCACATGTGCGTGGTAATTGATAAACCTAAAATAATATAGAATTCAGGTCATTAGTTTAGAAGTATCTATAAGTTTGAATTAATAATACACCCTTTTCCATGAAATATGAAAATGAACAGTTTTTCTCTCTAATTAGTAAATAATTTAGTATACAATTATATTTCAATATTTTATT
This sequence comes from Palaemon carinicauda, assembly GCF_036898095.1. NCBI lineage: Eukaryota > Metazoa > Arthropoda > Malacostraca > Decapoda > Palaemonidae > Palaemon > Palaemon carinicauda. The sequence goes on from NC_090736.1 coordinate 28,088,400, forward strand.
TTGATAGTTTATTAATACTCACGTAGTTTATCTATTTCCGTAGTTTTTTCCCTCACTGGATTATTTATCCTTGTTAGAGCCCTTTGGCTTCCAGCATCCTGCTTTTCCAAAAAGGGCTGTAGGTTAGCATATGATAATAATAATAATAATATTAATAATAATAGTAAAAATACTAATAATAATAATAATAATAATAATACTTGATAATAATTATTAAGAATAATTTATAATAATAGCTAATAATAATCGATATTAGTAATTGATAATAATTAATAATAATAATTGATAATAATAGTTAATAATTAATAATGATAATTAATGATGATTAATAATAATAATTAATAATAATTAATAATAATAATAAAAGAAAAATGTTGTCTTAGAATATTGAATATACGTGGATGTGGGCCATATGAAAAGAAATGTAGCTGATTCGTTGGGACACCTTTTATCATTCTTGCTCCTCTATTTATTATATTTTGTAATTTTTTAAGTTGTACTTTTGGTAGATTACAGTAAATGGAGTTAGAGTAGTCAATTCTGGCAATTACACAGTTGATCACAAATTTCTTTACACAGTAGTCAATTCCGATAATTACACAGTTTATCACAAGTTTCTTGACAGAATATTCATCCAGGTACTTTTTTTTTTTTATAAAAGCAATATTTATTAGGTGATAACCATCAGCTTTTCTACATTATTTATTTGGGCATTGAGAGACAAGTTGCAGTCAAGAAATACGCTTAGGTCATGAACTTTACTAGATATTGGAACTGGGTCATTATCTATGTTTATCAGCTTTTCTACATTATTTATTTGGGCATTGAGAGACAAGTTGCAGTCAAGAAATACGCTTAGGTCATGAACTTTACTAGATATTGGAACTGGGTAATTATCTATGTTTATTTGAATATCACCTAAGCTTTTCGTGCTGTTTCTCTTTCCCACCATCATATATATATATATATATATATATATATATATATATATATATATATATATATATATATATATATATATATATGTGTGTGTGTGTGTGTGTGTGTGTGTGTGTGTGTGTGTGTGTGTGTTTGTGTGTGTGTGTGTTTGCGTGTGTGTGTGTCTGGTTTTGTGCTTGAGTGATGGAATATTGTACCATTTCCTAATTTGCTTGGAAATGACATTTTAAAACAATTTTCATAACCATGTTATTAAGAACTATAAACAATTCCCTCTTTATATTTATGCAATATAATACCCCTATCGATGAAACACATTCGCAACACATTTTTATCTAATTCATTGTCAAAGAATTTTCTGGCTTGAAAGTGACTGTTGAAAACCGAGAGAGATTTTATCGTTTGTTGGCACGTTCAATCGGACGTGCTGCCAAAGGCGATTAGGGAATTAGCTGCCAACGTCAAATGGATTAACAGCATATCTTGCAATATTGCCAGCCTCCATCCGTCCGTCCGCCTGTTCAGTTCACAGGACCAGTGGCTTTGTGTATCCTTCACAGTGGACTCTGACGCCCCTCCGTCCCTAGCTGACCCCGGGCCATGGCTTCAATTAAATCCAGTATCGAGTAGATGAGAACCGCTTTTGGGAATGGCCATTTACACTTTTAATGTCTTGTCTTTTGTTGTAAATGAATAAACTAATGAATTAAGGAGTACGGTATTTGTTTGGAAATTATATTATCCGCAAGAGAATTTCAATATAGAATTTAAAGTGTCTTTCATAGGTCAAAGACTATATTGGGATAAGAAATTGATATTAACTACTTTAAACCCGCATCCTTTAGTTCATATACTGAAATAAAGTTGTCTGAATCTTTTTATGCAATAGAATGGTTTTTCTTAGTAACATAAATTACATGTTGCACAATGAAATTAATTAATAGAGCAGTTTCAGCACGGTAATGGGATAACTGTATATACTTCTTCTATCGCATATATTGTTCCATGGTTATTCCCATATCCTTCCCCACTTAAGCATCAAAATTCA
>NC_090736.1:28097886-28105386 GCF_036898095.1 Palaemon carinicauda
TGTACAAGTGCTGCTAACACGAACCCGACTTCATACATTGAGTTTTGAATAAATCATTTACATTGTAGACATGTCTTCACCAATTTGTTTCTGTTATACTTTATCAAAAAAACACCTTATCATACTAGAGAATAAAATAGACGTTATCATTCAGAAAAAGAATTTTCTTCCTTTATCATGATAAAGATTCAATTCGTCCCATTGTCAATTTCAAGAACGTCTTACAATTTCTGATGATTGTTTACCTCAAATTTCAATTAAAAAAAAATCCTCGAATTCTTTGTTTTATAAACTCTTGATATTGTATTTGTATGATTCCTTACAAGGATTTGTTTAATCACATAACCAAAATTTGTAATCCCTTTTAGAGTAATAGCTGCTGCGAATTACGTATCATATATATCTTTTTGTTGATAATTATGATTGATTTACCCGAGTGGAAAATAATACTGAATCATTTACATCTTATCTATTGAATGTATCTTATGCAAACTCTATACAAACACGTTTATTATTTATTCATTAAATAACTTCTAGAGAAGAGGACTTTATTATGACCAACAAATGGAAAAAGTAATTTCTTTAGAGTGTTAAATGGTTGGTGGTCACAGATGATACTTTGAAGATGGGGAACAACGCAAAAAAGACAATAAGTGAGGAAACAGGATAGGGACGAAATATGAGATAGAGAAAGGTGAGACGGATTAATATAAACGAAGGTGAGATTCAATTTGGTTTGAGTATATCGGAAGCATTAATCGAAATATGGATCCGGTAGTACGTGTGACGGATGATGGTACAATTATATATATATATATATATATATATATATATATATATATATAATATATATATATATATATATATATATATATATATATATATATATATACATATATATATATATATATATGTATATATATATATATATATATATATATATATATATATACATACACACAAACATATATATATATATATATATATATATATATATATATATATGTATATATATATATATATATATATATATATATATATATATATATATATATATATATATATATATATATATATATATATATACATACATTCATACATACATACATACATACATACATACATACATATATATATATATATATATATATATATATATATATATATATATATATATATATATGTATATATATATATATATATATATATATATATATATATATATATATATATATGAATATATATATGAATTATATCCGTATTAAAGCCATGAAAGTAAAAGTGAAAAGAAGTGAGTACAGTTACTACTTTCATCTTATTAGTGATATCACTAATAAAACGAAAGTATTAACTGCAATTATGTCTTTTCACCTTTCCTTTATTGACTATAATACATACTTCATACATATCAGGTGTCAGCTCTCGTGATTTATACATACAAACAGCATATGTATATACATATTTACATGTATTATATGCATACACATAAATGCTTATACATACACACGAATGTAAAAAGGAATATATATATATATATATATATATATATATATATATATATATATATATATATATATATATATATATATATATATATATATAAATATATATATATACCACTGCTACTTGCCCTACCATCCCAATCTTATATAACTGGATTATCGGCGAACGACTAGACTAGCTACTTACACAGTTCTATGCTGATATAAAATGAACTTAAAGAAAACCGTTTATATGACTGTAAAGTTCCTGACCTATCTTCTTGACCGATGAGCAATTAAGTTGTTTTTTTCTTGTAGCGCTTCCCTTATGAACGTCATTATGCCTAATCTGATTGAACGCGCTACGTGGGATCCCTCTTATATCGGTTACACAAGGTAATGGGAAGGGAAGAAGGCTTGGGAGTATTTAAATGGTCTATTAGCTTACCTGTGATTAAAGATTTCCTTCCATATTCAATTACATTGATGGAGATTTCCTCTAAGATAATCTGTCTCCCGTTTACAATCTGGTGTCAGCTGGACTAAAACTTCGACAATACTGCGTAGCATTGAGCCTTATGGTGAAGAAAGCAACACTATTAGAATTAACTGCATATCTAATACTGAGTATAGGAGGGTACAGTCGGAAGATCTGAGAGCGATAGTTGGTCAGAATTATGAACAATCTTATCCTACATGCATAAAGAACTAACTGAACGACGGTGCCAGAGATTAATATCTAGATCAATTATATGAAATATAATAGACCGTAAGTTCCTGTCCAACAAATTAAGATGAGAACCAAACAGGAGAAATACTCGAAACAGGATTGAATGAAAAAATTTCAACAATTTTTCAAGATCGATTGATAACCGAAAATTCTTAAAGACATCTGCAATGAGCCAATGTTTTTTCGCAATTAAAGAAGAAACAGAACTAATGTGTTTCCCATAAGTAAATAGTATGTAATCAAGAATCACACATAAAATTGTAATTGAGTTGTGTATAATTAAATACGCCCATAAGATCTTACAATAAGCAATCCCTCGACAAAGGAAAGAAAGATGATAGGAAATCTTGATTGAATAAGTTGAAGAATTCATTGTTATCTGGAACATGCAATACTGAATAATTCTTCAAGTATTTCCAGTTCAAGAGTATACCTGATAAATAAAATATTGTAGGTCATGCAGCATAACAATGATTTTCAAGTGGATTGAGATCATACAAGTTGTCTACAAATTCAGAAAGTGTCGAGTAGCAATGAAATTGGAAAGTCGGTTGCCACTCCCTCTTCCTAAGAGCATCAGAACTGCAGGTACAACAACAACAATGTAATGCAGATAAGTCCATTTTACCCTGATTGTCCTTAAAGTTGGTTGCTAAAGGTGAGGGAATCTCTTACGAGCTGTTTGGTATCATTTGACACTAGGTTATTGTGGCGCTTCTGTCTTTACCGCCCATTGTTCAGATACTGAACATGCCTGTTACGCCATTGGCTTTTCTTGTGCCTGGAGTAAGAGCCTTCGCAAATGTTACAGCTACGAGCCAGAGTTGAGATGGACTAAGGGTTAACTCTACATTCAGTAAACCTCTGGACACTCTATAAGAGCTTCATCGCCAGATTCAGATTAAAGTCATACGCCAAATATCCCTGAGAAATGTTATGAATATATTGGTTTTATTCTATTTCTACTGATATCTTATATTAAATACTGGATCAAATATTTCAAATAATTATTTCTCGTTTTTTCTTTTTCGGGAGAGGGGTGTATTTCTTTGCTTGTCCTGCTCTTATGCCTTAAGTAATATAATATTTAGATGTTTTAGGCCATTAAGTGACATAATACCTAGAAAAACACAGAAGGTTTTTTCCCTAAATCGAAATTTTAATTTTTGGTGAATATTTATTTCTAGGTATCCCTCCATCACCATCACTACCTAACCTAACCTAACCTCCTCGTTTTTTTCTTTCTGTGTGCTTATTTACTGTTCGATTTTGATAAAACTTGGTCTGCTTGTTCCATATGGATAAACAAACATAATTACAGAGCGAATTTCAATTCAAGACATTAGCTTCTCACTGGTCACCAAACAACTTTAAGTCGCTAGCTCCAATTTTCACATTTTTATTCATAAAATCCTTTATTTTCCCTGTAGGATGATAAAACTTACAGAGGATATGCCTTATTATAGTGCTAATAATGCCTCAAAATTTCATTAGCCTGTCTTGATTAGTGTATTTTTGGCAAATATTTTTACAATTAGCACCCTCTCAACCCGGAGCCTACCCTACGTTATAAATATATATATATATATATATATATATATATATATATATATATATATATATATATATATATATATATATAGTATATATATATATATATATATATATATATATATATATATATATATATATATATATATATATATATATATATATATATATATATATATATATATATATACATACAGTATATATATATATATATATATATATATATATATATATATATATATATATATATATATATATATATATATATATATATATATATATATATACATACAGTATATATTTATATATATATATATATATATATATATATACATACAGTATATATTTATATATATATATATATAAAAATATATATATATATATATATATATATATATATATATATATATATATATATATATATATATATATATATAAATATAACTATATATATGTGTGTGTGTCTGTGTGTGTGTATATACATACACACATATACATACAGTATGGTTGGTCCTGACTTGTACAACTTTGCTTATCACGTTAAGGTGTTTGGGTGAGTGTATTCTTAAAAAGGTAAACATTGCTGTTTCCGCCTCCAACGGATATCTTGATAAAAATATGGACATCTAATAGAGTCCCAAGACGAGAAAAAAAATTGATGAACTGATTATTAGCTCATATCTCTAAAGATATACCTTGTTGATAATGATAATGATGATGATTATGGTGATTTTTTATATATCATTAGTTGATATACAGTTGTAAGTACGTTATAAGATTTTTTTTTATATCACACTGTTTATATTATTATCGCTTATTTTCTATACGTATATATGAAAAGATTAATACAATTTATACAGAATTCTCGTACAAGCAATTCAAGGCAATCAAATGATAGCATTGCATGCAAAACTCGTTCGCCTCCAATCCCGGTTAGCAACACCGGATAAAAATAGCAAAAGGAAAAGCTAACGATTTATAAGGTAACTTTGGCCGTAAATCAGTAGTGTCAAGAGTTTTTCATGTAGATTGAAAACTATTGGAATGAAGAGATTTATGGATATTTTATGAGAGTAGAATCTTGCGCTTCTTCACTATCACTCATACCAATTATTTTCAAATGAAACGGGTTATGTTAAGAGTTGAATTAGTTTTAAATGGACTATCTTAAATTCTTTTCTGACAATACTTTCTTCGCGCAAGAGTAATTTTTAATAGTTTTTTTTACAATCCAACTCAAAACTGTCTTTATCATTTCTGAAGTTTATGCTAAAACTAGAATTGCTTGCTCAGATATAGATAATATTTATCCTCCAAGGGAATAAGATACAAGCAGAAAGAAAGAATACTAAAGACGAAAATATTTTCCAAACCACTGGAGGAGTCATCGCACTTACTTCGGATTAAGCTTTTGCTGGGTTTATTGTCAAGAAATGCATTAAACCTTTTTGGATTGTTTTCATTCTTAAGAATGCTGTTAGATTGTGTTCGATGTATATTATACGGAATAAAAAACTTTAATTTTTATAAGGTTGTGTTGCATAATTATAATCTCTCTTGATTGGTGATCATGGTAAGTAATAAATTCTATCATTATTAAGTACCATCTTTAGAAATTGTCTTGTTTATTAAATATAATGTATATATATATATATATAAATATATATATATATATATATATATATATATATATATATATATGTATATATATATATATATATATATATATATATATATATATATATATATATATATATATATATATGTATATATATATATATATATATATATATATATATATATATATATATATATATATATATATATATACATATACATATATATATATATATATATATATATATATATATATATATATATATATATATATATATATATATATACATATATATATATATGCATATATATATATATATATATATATATATATATATATATATATATATATATATATGTACTCTTTTATCAATTAATTCATTATATGGTTCTCTTTTTACAATTTTTGCAACGGCTTTAGATGATAATAACAGTAGCTATGAATTTACAACACTATTTAATGGCCATTGGCTAAAATCAATAATCATTATAGAGAAGTTTTATTATATTTAAATAGAAATCACATGAAATGAAGAAAATGTTAAGATAGTTCATATGTTAAAAATTATGCAATTAGTTTTTCCCTTGTTAAGAGACATGATGCCTACGGAGGTATAATCCTTAAAGTCTACGGTATTTTCTACCCAGATTTAACTATATGTGGAGAATCTATCTTTTTCTATACATGATTTATTTTCTACTTCTATATTATAACTACGCCACCAAAAAACTGGGATTAAAAATTGTATTCACGTAACTTACGAGTAACCTTTGAGAATTGGGTGACTCCGTTATGTGTTTACTTTAGGAATATGGTTATATTTTCATTGCATTTGACATTGTTGGATGTTGCTTGTATACGCTTAAGTGTATGCCTGTGTTTGGATGATTACATGGTTTTTATGTTTTTTTATAGCAATATATATTATCACGAAAATATTTTGTGCTAAAATAGCTACAATATTATACATTGTTTTTAAAGTATCCTGTGACAAAAATGCTTAAAATTCCACTTCAAATGTGTAAGAATTGGGATACATATAATTTATAACTCTATGGTAACACTACAGTATACCCTATTCCATATAATTAGAGTAATTATTAGATAAATATTTGATATGATGAGATAACAAAACAGTAACTCACTAGGTAAGTGAGAGAAAATTAATAGCTGGAATTCTATCACAGTGCTTACATTTAAGGAGGACATTTTACGGTATTTACAAAGAGAAGTTTCCGAATTCTTTATGTGGGTAGAAGCTTATGAAAATGTTTGCATCTGTTCATTTATATAAGTGCGTGAGTGCTGAAAGATCTGAAGATATGTTTGCTTTTAGGAATACTATAAATAGATATAGTGATTTCGAAGTCAACACTGCTTCCTTGCTTTTCCTCTTTTTATATGAGTTTAATTATCTTAACCTCTCTATTAATCAGGACACCAGTCACAATTTGTAACTGGTGCTTATGGCAGAAGTATTAAGCTATTCACCCATTAAACAATGGACTGTAATTTTAACAAATTTCACTTGGGTTATTATCACTCTGGGTACAAAATGTGAAATTTGAAAATTACGAAAATAGGAGACAGGCTGGTAGTCAGAAAAAGTAGGTAATTAAAATGTTTGTTACGAAACTCTTTTATTAAAATTCTATTGATATCACGGGTGTAAGTGAACCTATAACATTACACATTTGTTATATTAGTATATTGGAAACTGGTATGCCTACCGACATTTATATGCCTAGGTTTGAAATTAAATCTTTAATAAAAGAAAATGTGTATCTACCGTGTAAATTTATATTTGTTTAACAATGAAATTTCTTTGTAAACATAAATTTTGTGTTTAAAGCTTTCATAAACTGTGTTATGCGTTGTTATTGACTGATCTTTTTTGCCATGATGATTGTGACTTGTGAGATCATTCTAATACACTCGCATAGTAAAAATATGCAAATATTCCCGAATGTTATTGTTAATCAGTGCACTCACAAACACATGAACTCAGAATAAACATCAGACAATTTTTGATTGTATAGTCTACTTCTCTACATTAGCATCGTAAATAAAGGGTTTCTGATCATACAATTATGGAAAATTACTTGTTAGTAATCCATCCC
>NC_090736.1:28110386-28132886 GCF_036898095.1 Palaemon carinicauda
TTCACATACAAAATTAGATTTTTACCTTCTTTGAAAACGAGTTTCTTGATTATTCATGAAGATATCCATTTTTCTTTCGTTTGTGAAAATTTTTGAGAGGGGAACTGGACGCTTTTATGCTTGTGTGTTGATCTGAATATAATGTTTGCCAGTCTAAAGGTTAATGAAGGAAAAGGTTAATTAATAGGACAGCTTTCTACAGTAGGTAACCTTTCCGATTATTGAGTATTTTCCAATATTCCATTAATCAAATATGTTTTTTTTTTTTTTTTTAAATTCGTTGACAAAAAAAAGGTTAATTGGTTTTGTGTAAACAATTCAATTTAGAATAATAAAAGAAACAAAAAAGGCGATGGATAAACAAGAATAATGAAGAAGAAAATCTTTCTTTGAACAAAATTAATGTGAAATAATAAATGAAACAGCACCGGAGAGTGATAAAAGAAAATGTAAACAGGTAATGGACGAAAAAAACAGTCATGATAAAATATTAGTGAAAACAAGGACGGGATTTGGCTTTCCGCTTTGCCAGCAATTTCACTAGAATTTCCTTCTCTGAAACGTATTCTTCAGATCTATATGTATATATATATATATATATATATATATATATATATATATATATATATATATATATATATATATATATATATATATATATATTTATATATATATATATATATATATATATATATATATATAGATAGATATATATATATATATATATATATATATATATATAAATATATATATATATATATATATATATATATATATATATATATATATATATATATATATATATATATATATATATATATATATATATATATATATATATATATATATATATATATATATATATAGATATATATATAGATATGGATATATATATATATATATATATATATATATATATATATATATATATATATATATATATATATATATATATATATATATATATATATATATATATATACTTTTTTGGGGGGGGGGCGCCCAAGCCATGTCATGCTGATGGAAGTTCCCCTTAAAGTAGCTTCCTAAGGGATATATGTACTAAAGTGATATTCCCAAAGAATTTTACCTTTAGGTATCCAGAATTCTAACTCCTGGCGCGATTATCCTTAAATTTTCTCCCAAGGATATCGCTTAATACCAGGGATGTATTCTTGGCACGACTCATAGCAATCTGCACCCATAATAGCTTTATGCTTTGCAGGAGGTATGGCAAAATAAAAGGGAGCCGTATCAAGGCTACTCCGTTCTCGTACTACTATTGAGTATGATAACAGTGCAATTCCTACGATGGCGGACATTCCTTGTAGCATTGAGCATGGTGTTATAGATACAGTATCACGTGGGGATACTGTGAAGATCTTTTCTTTTTAGAAGAGATGGGTGGGTCCATCAGGACGACATGGCAATCTTACCCAAAAATAGATTTTTAGCTTCGCTCAAAATCCATTTTTTGGGCTCAAGCCATGTCGTGCTGATGGAAGCATACCAGAGCATTAGTGTATCTGTGGATTTTCATCAGTGCCTTAACCTTATAGCAACCTTTTCTATGGTCATGGGGACCAATTGAGACGAGTGACGTCACCGTTATTCGTCACCATCACAAATCATAAACAATGTTAGTGCTTCCTGTCTCCTACAGGGAAGAGTCATCTAGACAGTAGAAAAGGGGCCTCGAGGTTAACATATATTGTATGACCAAATATAAGTATACATTGAATATACAAATAGTCTCAGAGTTGTATATTTTTCTAAAATAACACCAGTATCTCCTATATCTATCATTTGATGCATACAAATATATGAGGGATACTTGCTTTGGTAAGTTGAAGAACTCTGGCATGTATACATACAATTGTCTGGCGAAAGTGGACGCACTACATTCTAATAGACATTTATTCCTAATAAATAACTAAAAGAGATGTTTAGTAAAACGAATGTAGTATGCCAATGGGATTATACCTGTAACGAGTACAGAGACTATATTTCTTTCTTGAAGGAAGAAATGATGAGTGCCACTCTCAGACTGAAGAAAAATTATAAAACAATTTTTCTTCATAATTACTGTACTGGTTACTTCTATCTGCACTGTGTACTTCGTACACTGGCACTAGTGCTATCTGTATAATTCCACACCTGGGATTTTGAACAGAGCTAGTGTTATCATGGTAACACTTAATGAAAAAGAAGTCACACCTAGGAAGGATGACCTTTTCTCCCTTTAATTGACAGTCCCAGTCAATTAGCTGTTCATCGTAGAATTTAGACGGCAGGTTGAATATTCTACCTGGCGTCACCACATATTGCTTCAGATCATGAACTTGTCTAGCATAGTGTTTGTAGAAAACTCTGGATGATTCTCATCCGTTACATGTGCGAGGACATGTGAGGTCCCAAACCATTAACTGTTTACCACAGTAATTAGGGGGCAGGTTTTAATTCACTACCTGTCGCCACTACGAAGTGTTTCAGTTCATGCACTTGTTTTGCATAATGTTTTTTTAAAACACTCTGGATGATTTCAATCGAGTGTATGAACGAAGGCGCTCAAAGTCCATATACTGAAAGAAGTTCAGTGATGAAGCAATCTTTCTCGGATCATGACCTGCGGGAGTACTGTCCGGATCCGTTCTACGAATAAAGTAGGTGAGCTTTGCCCTTAGTTGTTTTAGGGATAAATTTGATCCAGAAGTTTCTCCTTTAAAGAGCTCTCCTCCCCTGAAGTCTGAAGTTCTACGAATATAGAACTTTAGACACTCTACAAGACATAGAGAGATATCTTCCTTCAGAGGACAGATTCTCCATGGGCCCCACCTCTTAGTGGGTAGCTCGTTTTAGCGAGAAAAGATGGATCAGTAAAGAGATCCAGTTCTCCCACTTCCGTGAACTGAATGTGACCCTCATCTCTGGATAAGGCCACTATTTCACTAACTCTAGTCCCATAGTCTATAGCAAAGAGAAAAATAACCTTTTGGGTTAGAGCTTTAAGAGAACAATCTCCATTGTTCACAGATGAGGTATAATGTAAGACCTTGTCCAAAGACCAAGAGATGGGCTTTGGTGGTACTGCGGTCCTAAGCCTAGCACATGCCTTCGGAATCTTATTAAAGATTTCATTCGCCAATCCACTTGAAAGTCATATAGCAGAAGCCTAGTCAAGGCTGACTTGCATGTATTTATCGTATTGACCACCAGACCTTGGCTATGAAGGTGGACAAAGAAGGACAGAAAGAAGTTCATTGAAATTTCTTTCGGTCCTTTTGCTTTGACAAACGCAACCCACTTTTTCCAGGAAGACTCATATTGTCTTCTAGTTGACTTGGCCTTGTATTCTTCTAAGAATTCTATATTGCCTTCTGAGATCCCAAACCTTTTTCTAACCGCTAGAGCGAGAAAATCATGAAATGAAGGGTTTGGGTTCTCTGTGATAAAACGAAGGCAGTTAATTTCTGAACCTTAAGAAATATACCTAGGATCAGAACTAGGACCAGCCTCATCTTCAGTTTCTTCATTAGGGAGGAGAGATTGCTCTTGGGCTATCTAGGAGCCAAAAGAGCTACTCCCCCTTGGAAGTATCCGAGCCTGTAGAGGACCTTTAGCAGATGATTGAATGGGATGAATAGGTATACCTGAGTCCATCCCTTTCATTCCAGAGACATGTCGTCTATCAGTCCCACTAGAGGATCCTTTTTATGGGGCTATATATCAAGGTAGTATCTTGAAGACCCTCGTGATGAAGAGGTCGATCTGCAGTTCCGGGACTTGTTCCTATCTGGGAGGAAATATGTCTGCGTCCATGGACCATTCCAACTCTATCGGCTTGGATCGAAATAGAGTATCCACCGTCACATTGTGGATCAGTTGTAAATTAACTGCTGGTAGGTGCCATCCCTTTAAGAGAGGGATGGATAACTTCGCCAAGACTGTATGACGCGTTCGATTGTGACGTCTTATTATCGCTTCGGTGTCCCAGATCAGTCGTAGGGAGTCTGATCTGTGTGGAGGGGGCTTCTCCACTAATAAAAGGACCAGCAGACTCTTAGAAACTTTTGTGCTTTAATTTTTGTTAGATAATTTATCAAAGAGGGACCGATCTGAGTCTTTTTTTATCTCTTAAAGCATTTGATGCGTGTTTTCTCCAGGCTCTTAACGCATCTTCCGGGTGTGCCCTCAGCACCAGGTCTGTCACTATTGCAAACTTGGGAAAGTTTAGCGCTTTCCCCTGTTGGCATTATGGCAATCTGACTGATTACCTGAGTCTCTTGACAGACCTCACGAGCTCCTTTTATATTCCCAAGGGAAAGGAGAGTTGATGTGACTGAGGGCTTCGATGGTTTTTTAACCATCGAAACCACTAAGCTGGAGAAAGTCGAGACTTCTAGAAGCTTATCTTGCATCCGTGATGTCCCGGGAACCGGGTCATCTCTTTGAATGCACATTGGCCATACACTTCGGGTGCTGCCCACTCCAGCCTCTCGATCAGGTATATTAATACCTGAACTATTTCTAGGTTTGACATTGAAGTGACTAAGTTCGTCAATCCTATGAAGATACTTAGGACTGTGAGTCTGACACGTATCTTTCCCAGGATGAATGTTACTCTCTGTAACATGAATTCTAGATAGGAGGAAGGGGGATGGTTGACTGGAGGGTTCCGAAGGACACCTTTCAGGTCTGACAAGACTACGAACACCCCTAATTGGAACAAGGTCCATATGTTCAAAAGGATTAACATTCAGAACGTGTTTTTTTTTTTTATGAACTTGCTGAGTGGCGACAAGTTCAGAATGACTCAGAGATTTCTTGAGTCCTTCTCGTGAACACAAAACAGCCTTCCCTGGAACTCGATGAGCTATATTTTTCTTACCACCTGTATGCTCTATAGCTCTCAGGTATACTCCTCCAGGAGGGTTTTGAACTGTAGGAGAAGGTAAGGAAATGATGGTAGGGACATTTCTGTTTCCCATCAATGGCCTATCTTGAATAGGCTTTGGACCAAAGGATCGAAGGTCCTGCGATCCTGAGGGAATATTCCTCCTAGCCGAAGAGTCTTTATGCTTCGAATAGTCAGTAGGCTTAGACTTTTGACCATCTGCCTGTAGCATCGTGGTCACTGGAATAGTGGGATGTTGTTGAGCAGCCCGGATATTTCCAGCATTTTCGATCTTCTTTTTAGGTTGGGGAGCCACAACCACGGAAAATTTTCTCTTTGAAGGAATGACCCATTTTTGGAGAAGACTTATGTTCTCCATGGTGGTGTTCTTAATTACTTCCTAAATGACCTCGTGTGGGAAGAATTCTTTACCCCAGATATTGGAAGATATTAGCTTCCTTGTTTCGTGTTTCACTGTTGCAGCAGCAAACACAAACTCTCTACATGCTCTCCTAGCCTTCATAAAGGCGTAAAGGTCCTTCACCAGGGTAGCCATATACATTTTGGCTATGACCATGAGCATGTCTGGGGTATTTTCGTAGGTTGAACCTAACCCTATGTAGTTTTGTAGAGAAAGGGATGTTGCAAGTCTCTCATTTGACTCATGTTCATTATACAAGAGCAACTCAGACAATTTAGGGAGACATACCTTGAATTGTCATCTTGCGACATCCTTGTCTAATTTTCCTACTGAAAATGTCCAATGGACTTCCTTCCAATCCTTTCCCTGTCCGGGAAAAGCTGGTAATAAAGGCTTGTACTCATCGAGTGTGGGACATGGCTTACCCGCCTCAACCGCTTTGGCAACAGAATTAAGATCCTTCCCCATAAATGGGAATGAGAGTGAAGTAGGAGCAAGAAAGGAAGGGTGTCTGTTATTCAGTGAGAATACCTTCGACTCTGAATAACCCGCCTTTTTTAGACTACCTAAAAGGATAGTCTGTGCCTTATCATGTTCGAGAATCATGACTTCCTTTGGTTCCTTTCCTTTTCTTGACTTTGGTTCGTACTTCAGTCGAACCCAACCATTAGGGAAAGCATCAAAGCTTGGCCAAAATTGAATTTTGTCCAAAGGAACAGCACCTATCTTCTCTGAGATGTAGAGATTGCCATTTAAAATCGGCATCTGCTCCGCAAACCTCCAGGGATTGGTTATGGAGCATATTGGTAGGTCTTGATTCATGGGTCGTTTGACTGACCCCTGGGAAGTGACAAGCGTTTTACTTCCTGCTTTTCGTTTTGTTTATGAAAGCTCTCTATTTGATTCTTCAGATGGATACATAATTGCACTACATTATCCAATAGAGGGGTAGAAGACGAAGATGTCGACATGGACGGCTCTATAGCTGGCATAGGTGGAGGAAATTCCGACACAACATTTTTCTCTTCTACCCTGGGGCACTTATTGCCCTCAATCCCAAAGGTTTTCTGGCCACCAGGGGATGTAGTTGGCTCCTGAGGCACTACTATTTTCTCACTTGCTTCCGGAAATAGTAGCTTATGCATCCTATCATTAGGTAGGAAAGGTCCCGGAGAGATCTTTTGAAAGCCTCTTCCGTAATTTATATTGAGCTGTATCCCTAGTCTCCATAGACTTGGGATTTTCAAAACCTTCAGACATTAATGTCCAACATATATTGCAAACCTGTGGGTTCCAATAATGTTGGGATCTGGAAATAGTACTGCAGGGGGCGTGAAACCTGCAAGTATTATGACCGTAAAAATACTTACTCTTGGCCTTGCAGAGGACAGCAGCACAAGGTATCTGGTGTTCCTCCTGTAAAGAAAGAAAACCAAATGAGTATACAATGGATTATCTCCTTGATAATCAACATGCAAATGTCCTTTACAATAGAGTAGCTTAGGATAGTAAGCTACAAAGGGATCGTAGGAGATACATTCTTGTGTACCCCTGCGAGCAAATGCTGTTACCTCCCCTCAGTATTAACTACGTGGAGATTTCTCTATTGAGTAACTCCAAGTAGAAGGGCTCTTACCCCTAGGGGTAGAGAAGTATCAAATCACTGTCCCAAAGTAATGTTAATACTGTGGGGTCAGGATGCCTGATTCTCTATCAGAATATTAAAGAAAACTATTCATTCAATATATGAGTGGTACCAGCGGAATGCTCGTAAAAGGGTACCCAAGGTATGTCAGAAAATACTACTGTATAATGTTACTGTAGTTTTTGAATTGAAGTAAGTCTATATTGCAATTTACTGGCTACTGTACATCATGTATTGTAGTCTAGTCATTATGCTGCCTCCATAGTAGCATATGACAGTACGGTCCATCTAGCATGAAGCCAGCTGGACTAGGAAAATAAAGACATATATTTGTATATCCTACTCAGCCTATTTGCTGTAGTCTTCCTACTATATTAAAATATAGAGTTTCCTGATCAGGAAGACTCAATGAAAAAGGCTCTACCCTTTATGAGTTAGGGGTGTATTACTCTTGCCTTGAAGTGTTTAATATTGTAGGGTAATCCTAATACTGATTCTAATCAGGATATTGAAGAAATTATATTCATTCAATATAGGATTGGGCTCAGCAAATGCCTGTGTTGGATATCCAAAATATATTGGAAATAACTACTAGTATAAAATGTATAGAAGTTTTCTATCTGCAGTATAATCTATACTGCAGATATACTGGCTACCTGTATAACATATACAGTAATTCAGCCGGCACGTTGCCGACATAGCTAGGTCTTGCCGGCATACCCGGCATGCTAGCTAGAGAGAGAGAGAGAGATAGCAAGGAAAAAAGGCTACTCCTTACAGTGAATGTATACAGTAATTAAGGATGTAAAAGTCTAATTTGATTGCCTTTCTCCAGAAAGAAGGTTCTAATAGATGGGGAGAATGCACCATTCAGGCTTCCATGCAGCTACAGTACTATTGCCGGCAACGTAACGCCGATACACTGCCGGCCAGCAAGCTTCCAGCAGTACCAGTACATTTGGCATGCTGCCAACTGAGTCAGCACTGTCTTTGCCGGCCTGGCCGGCAGTACCCCGGCAACAGAACCTGAAGCAGCAGTCCAATAGAGGACTGAAGAACCTTGGGGACAGAAGGGACTTCCCACTCACGGCCATTATGGCCGCCGGCAGCCACCAGCTACCGGCAGCCGCCAGCTACCAGCAGCCATCTTGGCCGCCGGCTGAGCCGGCAGTTGCCGGCTGAGGCCAGTTGCCGGCTGGGCCAGCTTGCCGACAGTCTCCAGTTGTTGGCAGCCATCTTGGCTGCCGGCAGTCATCAGCTAATGGCAGGGACCATACCAGCCGGCAGATGATGTGGTTGGCGGCAGTATGCCCTTCCGTCAGCCAAAGTCATGGCTAGAGAGGGAGTCTGGCTGTCTCCGGCAACCTACCAGCAATGGTAAGGTTGCAAGATGCTGGCCTAAAGAAAGACAATGGCTCAGCCATCAAAAGTGGACAGAGGGGTAGGGAACAGGGTCCTGTAACGAGTGTGAAAGGAACTGGCAAAATTGTCAGTCCTACCACCTGTTAAAAGAAACTCCGTTTCAGAATCGGCAGAATCCCAGGTGACAGGAGAGACTCTATCCAAGAGATTGCCGACACAGTTAAGGGGATGGCGGCACTGCCGCCTCCTCTCAACAAAGAAGAAACAGAGTTCCAGTGCCACGTTATCCTAGGCTAAAGAATATTACTCTTCAGCCCAGAGTATTGTGGCACAGGACTAGTCTTCTAGTCGCAAGAAGATGGTATCCTACCATAAATTCGAGTGCGGCTAATGAGGGCTAACCTCCATGCCAGCCACCTAGCCAGCAGGGGAATGATGGTATCCTACAACCCATTCGACCTGCAGGCAGGTCGCCGACATAAGACTAAATACTCTGAGATTCTGACTAAATCCCAAAACCTACTGGTATACCACAACCAACGGTTAAGGGGAGAGGCAGGACAAACCCTACGTTAGCCATGTTTGAATAAAATTCAAGGCACGGCCATTAGGGTTGTAGCCTGAGGCTACACTCAGAGGGAAAGAGATTACCCTTAAATCTCTGAAAAGACGTGAAATGTTTCATAACATTCTAGGAGGTATCAGTCTCCGCTGAAGGAAAACAGTACACGAGGGTAACCGGGGAGTGTCTGAACATATAGTAAAACGTCTAGGTTAGGTTACCTAGGCTAGACGAGATCTCGGTTACGTAAATCACCGAAACTGTAACTACACGATCGACAGAGAAAAAGGAAAAAATTATGCACATTATCAAATCTTTACAAGAATAATTGCCTAAATATCTAAATGATTAAAATAATTAAATAAGGCTATTTAAAACTGGAAGTCGTTCTGCTATCTAAATAACACAGGCCTAACGAACAACGGCGCCCATGGCGCCTCCAGTAACTGACCTAGCTCCTAGGCACAATAAAATACTCTAATTTCATTGTGAAAAAGGAGCTAAAATATACTCATAGTGAAGACCCGATACTCAACTTTCCAGAGGCGGAAGAAGATGGAGAAAACATAATAATAATCCTGTAAAACGATTGAAAAGTTAGATCACCAGGGAATACCACCGAGCAAAATCGCTAAAAAAAAAGGAATGTCCGCCATCGTGGGAATGGCGCTGTAGTACAAGAATCGGGTAGCCTTGATACGGCTCCCTTTTATTTTGCCACACCTCCTGCGAAGGTTAAACGCAATTAGGGGTGCAGATTGCTATGAGGCATATCAAGAATACGTCCCTGATATTATGCAATATCCTTGAGAGAATTTTAAGGATATTCACGCGAGGAGTTAGAATTCTGGATACCTAAAGGTAAAATTCTCTTGGAATATCACTATAGTACATACAGTATATCCCTGAGGAAGCTACTTTAAGGGGAACTTCCATCAGCAGGCCATGGCTTGACCCCAAATATGTATATATATATATATATATATATATATATATATATATATATATATATATATATATATATATATATATATATATATATATATACATAATATATATAAAAATACATACATATATATATATAATATATATATATATATATATATATATATATATATATATATATATATATATATACATGTATATATATATATATATATATATATATATATTTATATATATATATATATATATATATATATATATATATATATATATATATATATATATATATATATATATATATATATATATATATATATATATATATATATATATATATATATATATATATTACATAAATATATATATATATGTATATATATGTATATTGTATGTATATATATATATATATATATATATATATATATATATATATATATATGTATATATATATATATATATATATATATATATATATATATATATATATATATATATATATATATATATATATATATATATATATATATATATATATATATATATATATATATATATATATATATATATATATATATATATATATATATATATATATATATATATATATGCATATATATATATATATATATATATATATACAGTATATATATTCCCTGAGATTTATTTAGTAAAATGTGGTAAGTAAAAATAATCATTGAGTTATAGTTCACCGGTATTATCCTTAAGGTGAACTTTTTTTTTATATATATGTAAGAGTAAAGGTTTGGCTATGAAGTTTTTAAAATGCAAAGTATACGAATGCACGATTTCTACTTTTACATTAAGCTATAAGAATATTTAAAGGATGGAAGGTTGACAATCTCTGAGAGAGAGAGAGAGAGAGAGAGAGAGAGAGAGAGAGAGAGAGAGAGAGAGAGAGAGAGAGAGAGAGAGAGAGATTATTAGCAGTACTGCAGCCTAATTGGTCAAACTTTGGATAAGCATGAAGTGATAGGTTGTTTTAAGATAAAAATAAATACTTTGACTTTTTGAACCTTGTAAAGGGGTATATGAACTATATAGCCTGAGGTATTCATCCAACATATTCATCATTATTTGTGTCTTAGGCAGATTTGTCATTCGGGTTTATTCAAATTAATGAAGAGCATATTTATATAAGTTGTTTAGTTTTAAATTAACGAAAATTGTTACTCATAAGTCTGTCATAATATATACATAATCACCTCTGATAATTTATATAGTCTCGGAAAAAATGGAATTGAAAAAGTAACCTCCGGAGACAAAAATCTTCTAGAAATAAAATCTAAATAAAAATGGCGCTCAATCCAAAGAACTTAATTAGTAGGCTACATTGAAAAGTGCCCTTAATATGATTGTTTAATTTTTCCAATGATAATCCGATATTTTTATTTTCATTCAATTTCATATAAATTGCTGTCCGAAATTGGATTGACAAGTTTTCAAGGAAAAGGGTGCAACTTTCTATTCTCTGATGGCCAATGTGCATTTTATATAACTCCAACATACGGTGCACATGAGTTACTAATTGTTAATTTATCAATGTAACTGTTATTTTCCATATCATACACTCCTAACTACCTCTGCCAACGAAGTTGGGAGGAGGTTATGGTTTTTTTTTTTTTTTTTTTTTTTTTTTTTTTTTTTTTATTGTGAACAACTTCCTGGCCACAGTTTTACTCATAGTGTAGGGAAACTTTATGGGAGTAATTGTTATGTTCACACGTGGAAGTATTAAATTTTGAAAGTCTTAGTAATCCTGGGAAAGGCAAGCTGATTTCGAAAAAAAATATATATCTGCCGTGGCGGAGGTCCGCACTCTCAGAGTGCTATTTTAGATTAAATGTTTTATTTGCTAAAAAAGAAAAAAAAAATTCTTTTCATTACACAGCTTGTTATAATATTGGATTTTCTTCAACATAATATTTTTCTCCATTATCCCTTAATGCTGTCATGTGTTTAGATATAATGACATAATGGATGCACCTATGCGTGTGTGTTAATAGAGGAGGATGGATTAAAAAGTACATATTCTGCAGACCCAAATTATGCTAATCCATTTAAATGACCATGCAGCCTAGTATCTAATGAGATGGTAATCGACGGATTGACAGATTTAATGATATAGGTTACAGTAAGCATCGCCATTAATATTGAAACTCAAAACGCTATGAATAATATTGTTTTGACATACTTCAATAATTTTTACCAGAATCTTTAAATCAATCATTGATAAAGCATCAACACGATATCATGATAAGTAAAATCATAAAATTTTTATGTTTTGAAGAAAACTTGTGTTTTTGGCCATTGCATAACTTGTTTTGGCCTCTTGGAAAACACCCTTTATAGGTGGCTCAGATAAACAACAGGAAACACATGTCAACTCTTATTTACTTTGAGCTTTGGCAAATGCTTTGTTTACAAGAAATATGTCAACAAGTGAGAAGATACTCTTTTTTTGTCTATATCAGTTTGGAAGAGCGAAAATGTGCATAGAAGCATGGGAAGACTATGATTAAAGTTGAAAGAATCTTTATATTATTTTCAGCTCATAATCTTTTTGAAGTAAATATTAAATCTAAAATAATGATGATCATTGGTATTGAAATAATTTATAGCTCAAGTTACCTCTGATGTTGTCGTTGCCTGATTGGTAACGTCTCTGCCTGGTGTTTGCCAGTTGGGGGTTCGAGTCCCGCTCACACTCGTTAGTGCCCTTAGTGTCTGCAACCTTACCATCTTTGTTAGCTAAGGTTGGGGAGTTTAGGGGAGCCTATAAGTCAATCTGCTAAGTCATCAGCAGCCATTGCCTGGGCCTTCCGGGTTCTGGCTTGGGTGGAGAGGGGGCTTGGGCGTTGGTCATATATGGTCAGTCTCTAGGGCATTGTCCTGCTTGCTAGGACATTGTCACTGACCCTTGC
Organism: Palaemon carinicauda; assembly: GCF_036898095.1. NCBI lineage: Eukaryota > Metazoa > Arthropoda > Malacostraca > Decapoda > Palaemonidae > Palaemon > Palaemon carinicauda. The sequence goes on from NC_090736.1 coordinate 28,123,158, forward strand.
CTCTGTCATTCATAAGCGGCCTATAAACCCCAAATATGTTATTTATAATTACATTGAAAGCGGCAAAAATTACATAATATTTTCTAATTTAGTCGTGAATGGAAATAGAAACCAACTATAAACAGTTTTAGGTTTATTTCCCATATATCTATATTCTTAGGATCGCTTTGGGCTTGCTGATAAGAAGTCGGGCTACTACTAGCATTTCTAATAGTGAGCTATCAGCTTCGGTGGAAACGATAATGCTTGAAAATTAATGTCAATATTGATGATAGTATTAATGAAAACAGAAATAGTTCTGGTAATAATAATAGTAACTAGAGAGGCATTCAGTAGAGCGCAGAACTCCGCAGCGGCAGCTTATTTCTCAACCTTGTGTTCGACTCTGAACTTGACCTTTTACCTTGACTTTCCAAAATTTAATAATTTATAGCTTTTCAATTCCTGCAAGTATCATTACTCTACGATTAAAATTGTAGTCAAGAAGCTGTTTACAAACAAACTCACACATAAACAAGGGGTAAAACATAACCTCCTTTCAACTTCGTTGACGGAGGTAATAATAATAATAATAATAATAATAATAATAATAATAATCCTCATCATCATCATCATCATCATTATAATAATAATAATAATAATAATAATAATAATAATAATAATAATAATAATAATAATATAATAGGAAAATAATATGATATTATTATTGGTACTATTGGTACTACCATCAGCAGTAACCATCTTAAAACAGAAATAACATAATCAAACTGAAACAGTAATACCATTGCTTTGTCATGATGACCATCTCTCCATGACCTTCCCTTCGATCTCCCTTCCTCCAAGACTCTTAGACTTCTCTTGGCGGAAAGGAGGTGGAAACAGATAACGGAATTCCATCTTAAGTAGAAGAATTACATATATATTACGCGAGGTAGTTTTCAGTCTTTCATCCAAACTGCGGTAGGATTTGCTGTCGTGGTTGCAATCCGCACATCATAGGCATCCTGGACTGCGGTTTCCAGATTACCTGAGGTTTCTGATGGCATCTGTATTGCAATGGTGCTGGTGACGCTTCAGTAGGGTTTGGGGGGGGGGGGGTCATTATGGGGTTGAATTAGGTAGGTGGACAGTATAATGTAGATTCTCCAATTATAAAATGTAGGTTTTTGGTACCTTTTTTTATTATAAAGTACATCTTCAACTTGAAGTTTTGCTTTTAATTGATATTAGAACTATTATTATTGTTGATATAATTTTACAATGCATGTGCTATATTACCATTAAGGATATGATTCTAGTTTTCAACGGATTTAAACTCTATATTACGCGGAGAACTTCAAAGACAGGTTAGAAATAAGAAGACCAAGATATAGAGGGAGATTTTGAATCAGCCCACTAGGTAATTACATGACTCCTTTGCAGACCCTGAAAATACAATATGGCAAATTTCAGTTCATTGTCCTTCAAAATAAACATTAGATTACTTTTAAAACTTTTCTTGATAGATTTTCAGTTCCAATGCTTTTGGTCATTATCATTTATATCTGTTAGTGTAAGTATCACTTTTGTTATGTCATCAGTAATTTTAGTTATATTTATGCATAGCTAATTTAGACATCGTCGTTTTGCATATCATTTGTCATGACATTTTCCCCATCTTCATCCATATTTTGTATTTTTTAACTATAGTGATCTTTACTTCAATTTTAATGAAGAAATGCACTACTCTGAGAGGCATGCGTAGCCTCGTTATTATTTACATACGGTATGTTTTTCTTAATGTTTTAAGTTGTAATAATTCACTATGAATATTTCTTATATTAATAATAATTTCTGCTTCAACTTCATTGTTTAATCTTATGGTTATGGTGGCCGATGTGGTAACTTCCTTGACTGGTAAATGCCAGACTGGAGTTCGAGTCCTGCTCAAACTCGTTACTTTCTTTGGTCGCTGCAACCTCACCATCCTTGTGAGATAAGGATTTTGGTTTTGGGAACCTATTGGTCAAACTACTGAGTCATCAGCAGCCATTGCCTGGTCCTCCTTTTTCCAAGTTTGGGTGGAGAGGGTGTGTTTGGGCGCTGATCATATGTGTATATGGTCAGTCTCTATAGGGCATTTCCACTGTCCCTCCCCCTGAGTGCTCTTTAAACCTTTAAAAAATTATTTCACACCGTCACTTTTACTTTTAGTTGATTTTTAATTATTATTTTTCTCAAATTTCTCAAGCTAATTCGAGAGATTTTTATAAATCTTATCAATTACCTTTACTGCAATTATACATATCATTAATTACCTTTACTGCCATCATACATATCAATTTCCTTTACTACAATTATACATCTTATCAATAACCTTTACTGCAATTATACATCTTATCAAGAATCTTCATTACAATTATACATCTTATCAATTACCTTTATTACAATTATACATCTTATCAATTATCTTTACTACAATTAAACATCTTATCAGTTACCTTTATTAAAATTATACATCTTATCAATTACTTTTACTGTATTTAATATTGTTTTCCTCTACCCATCAATTCTGACCATTTCCCCTGTTCATTTAAATTTCCATATTATACCAATTTACCTAATCTCCCCGACCATATGAGCTATGGGTATCATAAAACGAACTGTATGAGCAGCTACACCATGGAACTCCTTTGCTATCCATTCCCAAATTGTCAGAGTTTGAAAAATTTCAATGATCCCATTGGGGACGGTAAAGCTGTTATGGAGAGGAGAGATATGGGAATTATCATTTGTTCGGGTCGAGACTCGGAATTGTTTCCCAGGTGAACGTATGTCCCTGGCCTCCGATTATTTCTGTAGGTTTATGGTCGGAAATGGGAATAAAATGCAAAATATGACAAAATATCGGCAATGCTAGAAATTTACTGTTGACTGGGAAAGCAGACATTCAACATATCAGTTTTATTAGCATATTCTCCTCTCTTACTTATATCTTTGCGATTGCATTGATATAGCAGCTTTAAATCGTGTTTTTTTTTTATTTGGCTAAAAGATGATAAATATATAAAAACTGAAAGATGGGTTTACTTTGCTCTCGGCTCTTCAAAACTTTTGTATAATTTACACATACTTGTCTCGTTTAACTTTTGCCTTTTTAACCATGAACTCGGGTTTATAAGTAACATTGTATTTTTCAGAAAGATAATCAGCCTTTATATGATAAAGAGCGAATGTTTGGGTATACATACACACGCACACACACACACACACACACACACACACATATATATATATATATATATATATATATATATATATATATATATATATAGTCACGCTATCATTGCCAAACATATGGGTCTCGGTGTCTCTCCGTCCCTCGAGTAGTGGGAGAGGGAGTTGTCATACCCTGGTGAGAGCGGTAATCAGATCTCCCAATCTTCCAAAAATTGCCGAACCACCTGGTTGTACTGTAGTTAGGAGAGGGTGACAGGGATGAGAAGGGTTCAGTCTCTGTGTGCCCATCTGTATGTATATCTATCTATCTATCTATCTATCTATCTATCTATATATATATATATATATATATATATATATATATATATATATATATATATATATATATATATATATATATATATATATATATAATATATATATAATAATAATAATTTTCCATTTTTCTTTCACTGATAAACTGAAATTTAGTGAATCTGCGATTTGTGTATATTTTATGAACTAATCATGATCAGAATAAATCTTTCTTTTGACCGAAGTTACTTACACTTTATCCTTAATTCATTTGATTCAATAAACATTCATTTGCCATAATCTCTCCTCTGACCTTATCTTTCATTTACTAGTTAAAATCTATTTGACATTTCATTGTACCATAGATATTTCTTACTTTGAGTCCTCAAGCCTGTTGGGTAAATCACATCCAAAGCGATTAAATTGTTTGTGGAGGGTAGGATTTCAGTAAATCCCCCAAAGGGATTAAATTGTAAATCCCCAAAAGGAAATAAATTGCTTGTGGAGGGTAGAATTTCGGTAAATCCCTCAAAGGGATTAATTTGCTTGGGTATGTTAGAATTTCTTGTAAATCCCCCCAAGGGTTTAAATTGCTTGTGGGAGTAGAATTTGGGCAAATCCCTCAAATGGATTAAATTGCTTGTGGAGGGTATAATACCATTTCAGTAACCGATCCTCCATAAAAATCCAGTATAATAAGAATGCCATTACTCTACGAAAAGGGCAACATAGCTACGGAAGTCCCTCTCTCTCTAGGGTCACCTTTTTTTACCTCCACCAATGAAGTTTGAAGGAGGTTTTGTTTTACCACTTATTTGTTTGTTTGTTTGTTTTTCAACTGGTTCCTGACTACAATTTTAATCGTAGAGTAATGAAACTTGCAGGGATTAACTGTTATGATAAAATCTGGAAATTATAAAATTTTGGTAGGTCTAGGTCAAATATCAAACAAAATGTCCAATTCATGTAATCAGCCATAAATTTGGACATCGTTGTCAGAGAAACTCGAGTATTTGAGTGTATGAAAATCTACGTCAATTAATACATGTTAAGGTCAAGGCCAAGGTCGAAAAAAAAATCGAGAAAAATATGCTTCCACGGCGGAGGTCTGCGCTCTATTGAGTGCCCCTCTAGTTTCATTTTATAATTGGAGAGTCAATAGTTATTATTACCTCTTGAGAGAAAGACCAAAGCATCAGAGGTCGATGACTACATTTTGCTGCTTTTATCGCACCATAATTTAGATTTTCAGGTAATCATGCATACGCCCTTTAGATTTAAATGGAAATATATTACCTAAGTAGCAAAATATAGTTTAGATAGCAGCTTGGGAAAAGGGTGTTTTCCCTGTGTGGCTCAGTTTAAAGACTATGGAAGTTTTCAAAAGATTTCGAGATCTATGATGATATCAATTGCCTTCACAATAGAGTATTATATTGTTAGCGCTAAATATGTTGAGCAGAAGAAGAAATATTCAACTAAATAACTAACTCATATTGCATATAAACCTACATTTTTTTTTTTTGGGCACAGTAGAAAAATGTATTTAAGTTTTTCGTTTACCTTTAAAACAAGAAAACTTATTATCATTTTACTGTTTTATATATTTACTGAATCAAAATTTAATATGTACATTTCGAACTGTTATGTAGAATAATTTAAAGGTAATACCATTAGAACTCCTATAGGAAATTTTCACTAATACTAATATTCACTGAATTTTCATCCGTGTCCCATTTTTTTTTCTTTTAAGTTCCCTTATAATTCTCTTTCACAAATTCAAGTAGTTAAGCATGATAATCAATTATTTTAAATGCTCTAAGTTAGAGCTCTTTGAGTTCTGTGACTTACCTCAGACTCGAGGTGGTAATAGAGTTGTATAAATAAAAAGCATAACGAATGAATAATACAGATGGCTTACAAAAACAGAATTTTATTACCAAATATATATATATATATATATATATATATATATATATATATATATATATATATATATATATATATATATATATATATATATATATATATATATATATATATATATCTTACAAATGTATCACTAACTGCGTATAAAGCGGTACCAACTGTAATTTCCCCTTTACAGTTTACATAATCGCACGAGTTACATCTGAATCGACACTCGCCTGTGCTAAATTGTGGGAGATCAAAAAGTACCGTTTTCTGTTAGAGAAATACAAAAGACGCTTTTATGCTGCTACAGGAAAAGTACGAACTTAAGTTATAAATTTGGATGTCTCCTTTTATTCAATCATATCATTCTTCAAAGTGTAGCTTTTCTTTATGAATCTAGAAAAAAAAACTTTGATTAGTAAATAAGTGGGATACCGAAAACAATTATATTTTTTTTTAATAATGTCAAGAATAGTATGTAAATGAAATGGCTATTCCTCCAATGGATCCTCTAGTTCATATTTCTTTATCATTATTTTGATCGCCAGAATTTCACAACTTATATGAATACTTGATGTAAATAAAATTTTATGATTAAGGATGATGTAGTATCAAAGTCATGAATATGGAAAAAACAATTTTGCACAACTCTTTCAGGGAATATAATTGTATATTTATATAGAATAATTTATAACAATTAACTATTTCATATGGATCATAAATATTTGACATTTATGTGTCCGTTCTATTATGGGTATTACGCTATTATAAAACGAATTAGATAAATAAAGACAATGAATATATGTACCAGTGTATAAAACCAATCCTAATTAAAATGAATATTCTGGTTATTAAATGATCATATCGACAATTGTAGTATCATAATTAATTATATTATTATTTAGGTTAATATCAGTGCGGTATAAAATCATTTAGACTAAACATAATGATAATAGCTGAGCGGCTAAGGGCCACTTTTCACCAGAATCGTTCAGTCTGTGAAGAAAGCATGAAACTTGATATGTGAGCACTATGGGACCTATGGTTCATAAAAAAAGATAGACCCTAGAAAATAGTGTCCCCTGGTGGCCGCCATATTGAATTCCAATATGGCCGCCAAAATCTCCTATTTTTTCTGAAACTTTTGTGTTATATCGGGTAATAGACCATAAAATCACTGTCTATCTTCATGTTTTCAATTTCAGAGGATCAGTCGATGTTATTAACTTTAAAAGTGACCTAATGGCGGCCAATTTGGATTTCAAGATGGCTGCATATTATTTTTTTTTTTACTTTTAGATTTTATTTCATAGTGTTTGTATGCTTATTTTCAGGTTTGATGCGACAAGACAACAATGTCAAAACAATTCCAACTTGAAACCAACGTGACAAGACCCCTGATCGACTGGAATTTATGTGTACTGTGCCAGCAGAATACGACGTCACAGGCCCTTGAACAACCATGGCGAGGGAGAGGGCGAGGAGTTGCCAAAGCGATAGGGCAAAGCTATCAGTCATTTGAAAAGAATTTAATGAAATTCCATGAACTTGGAAAAGTTCCGTTAAATGTATGTCCGCAGCAGTTAAACGACGGCTCAGGCATAGCTGCAACCTTGTAGAAAAACAGAGGACAATGGCACAAGAACTGCAGAAACTTGTTTACTGATTTGAAGCTTGACCGCACAGAAAAGCGTGCCTTAGAACTTGCAGATGAAAGTGACGAATCTTGTGTTTACAGTCCAGTTAAACGAAGATCTAGTATTCAGGGTCCTCACTGTAGCACCTCCGATCAGGAAGAACCCGTCTGCTTTTTCTGTGACCAAAAGGCGGGACCCCCAGGACTACACAATGCTAGTACATTTGGACTTGATAAAACGGTTCAAATGTATGCTACTAAGCTAAGAGACACGAAGCTATTAACAAAATTAGCCCCTGGTGACATGGTTGCATCTACAGCCATATATCACAAAGATTGCTTGACCAATCTCTTCAATAGGTACAGGAGACAAGTGAAATTAGAGGAACGTTCCGAAAGTGTCAAGGGCAGTTCAGATTTACTTTCATGTGATAGTATAGCACTCGCAGAGTTGATATCATACATTGAGGAACAGATGCTGTCAGCAACTGCTGCAACTGTGCCTGTTTTTCGTCTGGCTGATTTAGTAACAGTGTATAGTGAACGTCTTGCAGAACTTAGCCCAGAATATAAGGGTAATGTTAACTCCACTAGACTCAAAGAACGTCTTCTAGGACACTGTCCATACCTGAAGGCTGCAAAGCAGGGGAGATACATTTTACTTACTTATGACACAGCAATTGGTGACGCAATTTTGCAGGCTTGTTTTGATAATGATTCAGAAGCAATTAATCTTGCTAAAGCAGCCACAATAGTTCGAAAACAGCTTTTTGAATTTGGCCATGCATTTAGTGGTTCATTATGTGAGGAAGAAACTGTTCCTAAAACATTGCTTGCACTTGTCAACATGATTCTTGATGAACATATTATTAAATCACAGTCAATGAAGGAGAAATCTGCTAACCAGGCATCAAAAACCATATCACAACTCATAGTCTTCAATAGTGTTAAGAAAACTACAAGACCAAGACAATCGGTAGTGTGACATAACAGTGACCGAGAAGTTCCTCTCCCACTCTACCTTGGTCTCAAAATGCATGTTAAGACTAGAAAGAGTGAACTGATTGACTGTCTCCACATGCATGGGTTGTCCATATCCTATGACCAAGTTCTTAGGGTATCATCTTCAGTTGCTCATAGTATTATCCTACCATATGTGATGTCTGAGTTATAGAAATCTTTTCGAATTGACATAGTTTGGGATGTTTACTTGAAGGACAGCTTAAAACTCTCTACAAGAGAGAGCAGAGGAACTGGTGCTCGCCGACGGGTGTCACAAAATGTCAAGCTTCCAGGAAATTGGAAAAATTTCCTACGTAATGATAACAACAAAGATGAACTTTTTCAGTTCCTAGCTAATGAGTGTGTTTCAAATGACACTGGAAACAGAGTGATTGTATCCACCTTGAATGAGTCTGTTGTTAGCTCAAGTCTAGATCTATAAACAGATCGACTTCAACCATGCACACAAGAGGAAGCATATTCAAGGATCCTGCTGCATGTCCAGGATGCAGTTTTGTCTGGCTTCAAAACAGTGATGCTCAGAACAGTGGACACTGATGTTGTTGTCCTGGCAGTTGCTGGTTTCATTGACATTTCTAACCTTCAGGAGCTATGGATTGCCTTTGGAACTGGCAAACACTTTCGGTACATCCCTATTCAATTGGTCCTCAGAAGGCAAAAGGACTGCCATTCTTTCACGCTTTCACGGGATGCGACACAACAGCATATTTTGCAAATTATGGAAAGAAAAAAGCTTGGAACACTTCGATTGTATTGCCAGAAATAACAGAGATTTTCATCTTGCTATCGTCCCCATGCATACTTTCAGAAGAGGTCATTGGCAAACTGGAGCGGTTCATAGTTTTGATGTACTGTCGTACTAGTGATGATATCCATGGGAATGTAGCACGAATGAGCTTGGTCACAAAATGTTCAAGAAACATTGACAATATTCCTCCGACCAGGGCAGCACTTGAGGAGCATATCAAGAGATCAGTTTACCAGGCAGGATACACTTGGGGCCAGTGCCTCCAATCTCAACCGCAACTCCCTTGCGCAAATGACTGGGGCTGGAGAAAATCTGAGGATGGATCTTACAAACGTATGTGGACAACTTTACCAGTAGCTGAAAAAGCCTGTCTTGAACTGATTGCTTGTGGTTGCGCTAAATCTTGCTCAGGAAACTGCAAATGCTTTAAGACATTCAAGACTAAAAAGGCTTGCACCCAGCTTTGCAAATGTAATGGTAATTGCTATGAGGTTTAACTGACAAACTTTTGACATTTTGACTGTGATAATCATGAGGAATGCCACCTTGACCTGCTTAAAATGCATCTTTACTTTCATTTTTTGATTGGTTGTATTATAACCAAATGTGACCCTGTTATTGATATATGCTTTTACCAGTAGATACTGTAATGAACGTTCAGCTGAAAATGCATTTTTACCTAAATAAACAGCATAAATTAAGAAAGTTTGGTCTATAAAATTTGTTGAGGCAGCCATTTTGGAATCAAATATGGCAGACATAAGGGGATAAGATTTCAAGAAATATTCAAATTTTCCACCCACCTTTGAAACACTTGGAAAACCTGGAAATTTTGCATTTCGCATCATTGACCATGGAACACTTAAACCCTATACTGTCAGCAGCAGCCATCTTG
>NC_090736.1:28145386-28147886 GCF_036898095.1 Palaemon carinicauda
TATATATATATATATATATCAAGATTATTTCATAGAATGTGGCATGAAGAAGAAAAACCTGATAAATAGGCGTTAGGAGTATTGGTGAAAATGCAAAAATGGAGACGTGACTAATTGCAATAATTACTGAGGTATCACACTTATGTCAGTTGCTATGAAAATATATAGTATGCTTATTCTAAAGAGACTCGATAGAAAGATTGATGAAAAGCTGAGAGATGACCAAGCAGGATTTCGAAAAAGTAAAAGTTTCTCCAAACAAATTTAAATTTTGACATGTACAGCAATACTTAAAATATAATCCACTTTTGATGGCATTTGTGGAATATGAAAAACCCTTCGATAGTGTGCACCGGCCAATTTAGTGGAGAGTCCTGCGTTATTATGGAATTCATCTTAAAAATGTGAATTTGATTAAGTTTATTCATGAGGATAGCAAGTGCAAAGTTAATGTTAGTTGAGTCTTATCCAATGAATTTCCAGTGAACACCTGAGTACTCCAAGGGAAAGTGTTGTCGTCTATGTTGTTTATCTTTCTTATGGATTTTGTAATGGATTGGTGATAGGAATTTAGCCGACGTAGAGTATGCAGAATATGCTGTCCTTGTTAGAAGAACACTACAGCATTTATAAGGATTACTTATCAGAATACATTAAATAACATACGAGGTTGTTAAGCTAAAGATAAATAGAAGAAAGACAGAGATGATGAGAACGGAGTATGCAATGGAAGATGAAATACCATAGGAAGGAGAGAGGATTAATGAGGTAGAATCATTTAAGTATATAGGAACTATGATCTCTAATACAGAGTCTTAAGAATTAGAGTTTAGTGAAAGATAAAAAAAGAAAAATTAGACAATGGCTAGGTTAAGTAAAATTTGGAACCAAATCACCTGAAATTACATATAATAATCAGACTATAAATCAATATAGTGAGATCGGTGTTACTATATGGACATGAGTCATGGTATCACAATGAAAAAGTTTCCAATAGATTTAGTAGATTTGAGAACAAAGCCCTCAGAAGGATACTGGGAGTTCGATGGCAGGACAGGATTAGAAATGAAACTGTAAGAGAGATTAATCGAGTGCCATATGCGGATGAGATCATGATGAGCGGTAGATGGAGATGGTTTGGGTATGCTCTTCGCACTCCCCAAGAGAAATTAGTTCACCAAATGTTCAGCTTGGCTCCAAAAGATACTAGAATAGTTGGAAGGCCCAGGCCTACATGGTAGAGGGCTATGAAGCGTGAAGTAGTAGATGATGAATGAAGAGGTATTGAATTAAAAGCTCTAGATAGAGACGACTGGCGGTATCTAACAGAGGCCTTTTGTGGCAATAGGTGTAGGAGGAGATGATGATAATGATGATGATGATATGTCATCAACCGTTGCTAGTCCACCGCAAGACAGATGCTGACATGTCTTTCCACTCGTGTCTGTTTATGGTCATTCTATGCCAGTGTATGCCCGCAAATTTTATTAGCTTGTCAATCCAGCGTCTTCTTTTTCCTCCCCTGCTTTGTTTGCAAGATCTACGGACCCATTCTGTTATTATTTTTGTCCACTTATTATCTAGCATTCTCATTATATGTCCTGCCCATGTGCATCTATTTTTCTTACTTCTACTTTGTCTGCATCCGCTCCCACTTCTATCTGGGGCCGAAGTTTTTGGCAAGCGTTCTCCATCAACGTCTGTCACACACTTCATCGCCGGTTAATCCCTTTGATCGAAGGTCATCCTTGATACAGCTCATCCACCTTCGCTTTGGTCTCCCTCTGCTTCTCGTTCCCTGTACCTCCATTTCCATCACTCTCCTCCCAATATACTGTTCATCTCTTCCCATAACGTGACCATACCACCTCAGTCTACTTTCTTGGATCTTATCTGATAGTTCTCTAATTCCTGTGGTACGCCTAATTACCTCATTCTGTATCTTATCTCTTCTTGTCACCCCACACATCCATCTCAACATTCTCATCTCTGCCACATGTAGTTTCTTCTCTTCTGTCTTCTTTATTGCCCACGTCTCCGCTCCATACATCATTGCCGGTCTCACAACTGTCCTGTGTACTTTACCTTTCAACTAAAACCCTATTTTCCTGTGGCCTAGTACTCCACGCACTTTTTTCCAATTCTTCCATCCTGTTTGTATTATATGGTTTATTTTTGCCCCCAGATCACCATCCTCTGCCGCTGTTGATCCTAAATACCTGAAATTTTCAGCTCTTTTCAATCTCTCTCCTTGTAAACTAACTTACCCATTCTCCCCAATTTTCAATCTTAAATACTCTGTCTTTTTCCTGCTGTTCTTCAACCCCCTATTTTCCATTTCTCTTCTCCACTCCTCCAGTTTCTCTTCTACTACCTCTCGCCTAGTGCTACACAGTATAACATCATCAGGAAAAAGCATACACTAAGGAGACTGATCTCTAATACCATGTGATACTACATCCATGACCAGTTCAAATAGGTAAGGGGTCAATGCAGACCC
>NC_090736.1:28159442-28161942 GCF_036898095.1 Palaemon carinicauda
AAGATTAGTACCAACAACCAAATACATCATTCATTAGCAAACTATAAAACGAGATTTATGTCAACCTTTTCAACAAAACAGAATAATAAAAGATATTTTAACTGAAGTTCTACTGATTCAACCGCCTACTTTGGAAGAGCATTACACAATCTGGTCACAACTGTAATAAAACTTTAGAGTACTGTGTAGTACTGAACCTGTGATGGTGAAGGTTACGACTGTTCTAATTAATAACCAACAATATGGATGATCTGAATTAGGATAATCTTTGGCAACATGCATGAAGATCTAAGTAGCTTTATTCCAAGAGAGGTTTTGATGAAAATTTTTCTTCAAAACTTTTATTTTAGTAAACATTCTCTTGTATTCTTTTTTTTTTTTAGTAAACATTTGTAGATACTAAATGTTGCCTATGAACACTGTTTTTTTTTTCTAAATTATTATTATTATTCTAGACTAAATGGTTCCAAGTGTCTTAGCCAATGATATCTAGGAAATCCTTGAAAGGAAAGGCTTTTTAATATACCAAGATATTCAGTAGGTTAAACAACTTTGCATTATATCTTAATATACCGTATGTGTTCTCTATATTGTATCTTCGTTTCCACCGTTATCCCAACATTAAGGGGTCGGTTTTCCCTGATGCGCCCTCCCCAATGCTTTCTATCAATGGCATTCTCATCTACCAAAACTTTTTTCTCCCTATCATCCCTTCACCTTATCACGCCATCTAATTTTCTGCTTCCCTCATGATCTTCACCCCGCCCCTACTAACAGGATCCTCCCAAGTCCTCCTCACCCCCTCTCCACCTTCCATCCTCAACACGTGCCCACACCATCTCAGTCGTGACACTCATCACCTCTGTAATCTTTACAACGCCTGCCATTCTTCTGATTTCTTCACTGTATGGCATTTCATATTATAAGGATGTTACGATGATTACATTAGTTTCACTGTGCCAATATACATCATGATTAGATGATGTTCCATTATTCCAACATTGGCTAAAGATTAAATTATGCTCTGAAGAAGATTTTAAAAGTTGTGGCCGAGTAGCAAGACCTCTTAGCTCGAGGGCTATTTATAGCCCCTCGCTGAGTAAAGTCGCGCTAATAGCGCAAACAACGTGCCTTAGAAACATGTCCCTCTCTAAAATACCTGTTACAAAGTGACTCTATTCGAGCCTTGCCTTTCTTCAAACATACTCTTAATGGAGATAATTATGTATGAGGTTTGCTTTAAGTAGGGTTACTTTTGCGCGCGTGAAACTTTTTGTGAACTTTGAAAAACACGTTTTTATGGATTTCTTTTGTCTGTTTCTCTCCTCTCGCCGAGATAACGCACACGGAGCACCTATTATATTCTTACTTGTCAAATGCCGATGTGGGGGAGGGGGGGAGGGGGGGGGGCTTGCAACTCCATTCTAATTTGCTAATAGATTTGGGTGTATTATGACTACTTGCTATCAGAAAATATGCTTTTATGGGAATTGTTTGATTACACTGCCTTTCTAATAGATTATCATAATCTTCACTGAGGCTTTTGAAGTATTTGAAATTTGACTATTTAGCTTTTTTTCCTTTTTCGTATTGTATATACAGTCTGCAGTCTTTAAGTGAGAGTTTTGTTTCATGTTGGCAATGATTAACATTATTATCAATATTAACATTACTATTTTTTTTTTAACTTAAGTAGCACCAGAAATGGAAATACGAATTGTCGCACGAATACTAACATTAGTTTTACTTGCTTCAATAACTTTTTTTTGCATTACAATTTAGTCTGTTATACATTGAAGTAATTACTTGAATCAATAAAAATTGTTTTTACCAGTATTCATATATAGTAATTATAGGAAAATGTGATATCAGCAGATGTTAATATATCGCAATCTGAGCATGAACTAGTGAAATACTTTAAGCCAGAGAAAATAATGAATGCGAAGATAGAATCCAGATATGTAGTTTGATATCAATGAGTTTCCATTGGCCGTAGAACTAGATTCAACACTACTATGTTCAAGATATTATTTCAGAATGTTTACTATGAAAAAAATTTAATCAAAACTATAGAATTTAAAATTTTTTACTTGCGTTGCTCTGTAATATTCTGCTGATGAACTGTTTTGCTTTCATATGGTAAAATCTCCCCCCCTCACTCTCTCTCTCTCTCTCTCTCTCTCTCTCTCTCTCTCTCTCTCTCTCTCTCTCTCTCTCTCTCTACGGAGGATATAATAAATTAAATTTAGGGTTAAGCTAGATAAGGGCGTTTTGCAAAATATATGGAAGATTCTCTCTCTCTCCCTCTCTCTCTCTCTCTCTCTCTCTCTCTCTCTCTCTCTCTCTCTCTCTCTCTCTCTCTCTCTCTCTCTCCTATTTATAAATGATTAAGCGTACTCTCTCATGGTTAATTTGGTATGCTTCTCTCTCTCTCTCTCTCTCTCTCTCTCTCTCTCTCTCTCTCTCTCTCTCTCTCTCTCTCTCTCTCTCTCTCTCTCTC
>NC_090736.1:28166942-28169442 GCF_036898095.1 Palaemon carinicauda
GTTAACATAACACCCCAGGATTAGCAATGTTTGCTTACCAGAATGCATGAAATATCACACAAGGTTGGACTGAAGACAAATAAAAGAAAGACATGGGTGATTAGAACGGAGTATACAATGGAAGGTGAAATATCATTTGAAGGAGGAAGGATTAATGAGGTAGAATGGTCTCCAGTACAGGGTCTTTAGAATTAGAGTTTAGTGAAAGATTGAAAAAAGCAAACCAGATTAAGTAAAATTTGGACATCAAATCGCCTGAAATTACATATGAAAATCAGACTATATATCGGTGTAGTGAGATCGGTGTTACTAAATGGACATGAGTCATGGTATGACAATGAAACAATCTCCAATATACTTAGAAGATTTGAGAACAAAGTCCCCAGAAGGATATTGGGAGTTAAATGGCAGGACAGGATTAGGAATGAAACTATAAGAGAGATTACTCGAGTGCCATATGTAGATAAAATCAAGATGAGGGGTAGAGGGAGATGGGTTGGACATGTTCTTCGCACTCCCCAAGAGAGATTAGTTCACCAAACGTTCAGCTGGGCTCCACAAGGCACTAGAAGAGTTTGAAGTCTCAGGCCTACATGGTTGAGGACTATTAAGCGGAAGTAGGAGATAATGAATGGAGAAGTATTGAATTAAAAGCTCAAGATAGAGACGACTGGCGAAATCGAACCGACGCGCTTTGCGTCAATAGGCGTAGGAGTTTATATATATATATATATATATATATATATATATATATATATATATATATATATATATATATATATATATATATATATATATATATATATATTTTAGGTAACTCACCAGCATTGCCAGACGTATAACACCTCGGCCTCTCCTCGTTCCTTGTTAGAGGGGGTACTCCTAGAGGAAAGAGGGCGGGGTGTGAAGGATTGAATGTGTGTGTATGTGCATATCTATGTAAATCTCTACCCGTCATTTTTGACGGATCACGTACTCTAGTTGGTATATATGTAACAAAAGCTACAGTGAGATATATCGCTATAAACTTTAACCATTTTAGATTTTGGGAAAAAGTCTACATTTATTTAGTTTTTTATGATGCTGCTAAACCTTTATCCCTATTGGTAACTCGTCAATTACCACCTTTTCGGGTTAAGCAGAATCCTTTATTAATCAATCGTTACATGGCAAATGCAGTCTATGTGCTTTGAATATGAAAAACGCGTTTCTCTATTGCTATCCGAATATTAAATCAACATTGTAAATATTTACTTGTGGTCTTGAGCTGTGTTTATAGGCGACAGGTACAGTTGGACACATGAATTGCTGCCACACCTTTTTCCGAAGCAATGCACCCAGCCAAACCCTCACTGCGCGGAAAAGTGTGTTTTGCGGCCCCCCCCCCCCCACACACACACGCCATCTCTTTTGACTGTATCTGTTTGGTTTCTCGCTGCGAAGTTAGGGTGTCTCAGGGTGCACTTTTTCGAAGCAAGTTGTACCAGGGCCTTCTGTGTCCAATTTTATATTTACATATGGAAAAGGTATTGTTCTTTATTCATCTGTGGCTCAGTATTAATTTTCGTATGTTCGCAGAGTTTACAGATCATGTAAACAGTAGTTACATTTTGACTCATTTTGTTCGAGAATGGTGCCGGGTCAGAGATTTACATTTCACTCTAATTCTTAATGCGCTTATCTATTAATCAGTTATGGTAGCCATTAAAAAGTCACCAAATACAAAATGTCCTCTTTTGCCATTTAAGTGTTAGAAAATGCGAAATTTTGGTTGATAAACACAGAAAGTGATCCACATTTATAATTTGATGTAAGCCGCGAACGCTCGGAGAAATAAGAAACTTTTTTTTTCTTGCATTTCAAGAATAGAATTTTGTACTTCGATGTTCTTTTAAGGATAACAAACACGCCAGCTTTCTTCTAAGTGTAGCTCATGAGTGTAATCGCTTCATGTCAGTAACTATGCATACAACATCAACAACAACAACAACAATAACAACAACAACAACAAATGCAGCTATTTCTAGTCCACTGCAGGACAAAGGACTTAGACATATCCTTAGTCATGTCTAGAATGTGACCATTTTCATCACTACACTGGCCTGTGCGGATTGGTGATGATGGGAGACATGAGTCTGATAGCTCACAGGAAACCAACCTAGTATGGATGTCACTGTCTAGTACAGCATTGTTGATCAGGGCGATATGCACACCCTTTTACCACGTTAAGATATCCCTACTCAGGAAGGGACTATGCATATATTAGCAAAGACATATGCGAGACTAGAATTGAAATGCCATGCACCTGTTGATACAGTTTCCTCTGTTGGCCTTTGAGTGGAAGAAGGAAGTATTTGCAAGTTAGTATCTTTTCTCAAATCCCTGTTGCTGATTTGCTGCTAAAATTATTCATCATCCTCATCATCATCATCAACATCATCCCCTCCTACGCCTATTGGCGCAAAAGGAGTCAAAGATGATTCATTGACTAAATTCATTA
>NC_090736.1:28174442-28184442 GCF_036898095.1 Palaemon carinicauda
TGCATTGGCTAAGGACCGACACAAGTGAACAAAAGGGAAAAGTGTCTCTAATATTTTTTCTTGAAATCGCTAATATCATCGGCTTTGTCTTTTGAAATTGCATATTTACAATCATCAGTTTCCATTTGTTTCTTTCTCGTGTTTTCGTTGTCTTACCATTATTCTTAATATTTACCTTTTTGTGATTGTTTTTTTTTTTTTCTTTTTTTCTTTTTTTAGCAAAAGGTATCTTTAACTATTTGTTTTACTAAACCAGTAACAAGAAATTATTTTTGTGTATATATTCACCTTCGCCAACGAATTTGGAAGTAGGTTATGTTTTACCACCTGTTTGTGTTTGTTTGCGTGTGTTTGTTAGTGAACACGTTCCTGGTCACAATTTTAATCATAGACTAATGAAACTTGCAGGGATTAACTCTTATGTAAAATTTGAAAATTATTAAATTTTGGAAGGTCAAGATCAAAGGTCAAGGTCAGTGTCAAGCAAAATGTATTCACGTAATCAGCCATAAGTTTGGACATCTTTGTCATAGAGACTTCAAACTTGGTTTGTATTTGAGTGTATAAATATGCACGGTAATTGATATATGTTAAGGTTAAAGGTCAAGGTCGAGCAAAAGGTCAATTGCGCTGTTGCCCGAGAAATGCCAGTCATTTTTGATTAACAGTAAATCACTCCATAAGTGTATGTGGTCCTCATATTTACAGATGAGGTCAAGAGAAAAGCCTAAAATTTTTTCCTTTATTACTCAATCTTTCATATTAATTTCTAAATTCTTGACATAATTCTCTTTTCCTCTCCTACTTTTGATATGATAGAAATATAACGACCAAACCATTGAACATTTCAGTCTAAGATATTATGAAGATCATGTTGTACTAATTGAAGAAAAGTTACTTATATCTTGATCCAGCTTTGGTTTTTCAGTTTTAGGGTTTGTAGTGAATTGCATAAAGCATATAGATTTTTTTTTAGTGTAACACCTGTAGGCTAAATGCATTTCTGAAATCTGGATCCCAATGGCTTATTTTGAATAAAGCGTAGACTATTTTGAACCCAGAACCAAACAATAAACTTACATCTAAATCGAAATTTTCAGCTTTAAAGTAGGTAAAATTGCTATCTTTAAATCCAGTTTCAAGTTCCTAGCTATAAATTCCAATAAAAATTAACGTCTTTAAATCTTAATGAAAAATGTCCGTTATGAATCTACATTTAAATGTCCAAGTTCTAATTCATATTTAAACTACAAGCTTTAAATCCTGACCCAAATGAATAGTTTTAAATATAAATGAAAGTTTAAATTCAGTCGTCTATTGGCAGTTTTTACATCTAAATTTATGATGTCATCCAATCCATAAGTTTAAAATCCAGGTACGGATTACTAGCTCCAAATACTTTTCTGTATTTTTAGTCAATATCAAAGTAGTTAGTTTTGGATCATCGATCGAACTTCCAATTTTTAATCAATATCTGCATTATCAGTGTTGAATCTAAAATAGAATCCCCAGTTTGAAATCAAGATTCAATATGCTAGTTAGATATCCGTGTCGAAATAACTTGTTTTAAATCGAGACTGAAATCCAGCCTCAGTGACATAGTTACAAGGCCTTTCCAGAGTTGCATTTTTCAGTTCGAGATCTGGATGGCAAGTTTTAGATCCGGATCCTTATTACCAGTTTTAGATCCAGAATTGTATTGCAAGTTTTAGATCCGGATTTATATGGCCACACCCTACTGGCACCAATGACAAGCTGAAACATATAATAAACAATCTCACCAATCATTCCAGTATAGTCACACCCTATTTCTTTAACATCTCAGCCCTCACACCATCCATACTAGGTGCTTCTCTTACTCTCGTTCCACCTAGTACTCTTTTCACTCCCTTTCTTGTAATCTCTCTCTCATTCTCTTCTCCCATCACTGGCACCTCAACACCTGCAAAAGCAATTATATCTGCCTCCTTATTAGCTTCAACATTCAGCAACCTTTCATAACATTCAGCCAACCTTTTCTAGTATCCAATAAAGAATTTAAGCCCGTATACAGTATATCCAAATGCGCGCTCACACACACACATACATACATACATATATATATATTTTTGGGCTCAAGCCATGTCGTCCTGATGGAAGTTCCTTAATGGCAGCTTCCTAGGGTATATTACACTACGGCGATATTCCCAGAGAATTTACCTTCAGGTACCCAGAATTCTAACTCCTGGAGCGAGTATCCCTAAAAAGACCTTAGGGATATCGTAAATATCAGTGGACGTATTCTTGACACGCCTCATAGCAATCTATACCCCGAATAGAGTTAACACTTCGTAGGGGTCAAATGGCAAGAAAACGAAAACGATAAGAAAGGGGGGAGCCGTTCGTAAGGCATCTCTCCTCCCCGTTTCGAAAGCGTGCCCTGCGCCCCTCACGGCGCCATCTGTATTCCTTTTTGCGTAGCTCTACGACTCGGTGTTTCGTTCCCTGTTTTCTACCTAATCTTGGAATTTCTCTTGTGATAATGCTTTCTCCAACTTCTTCTGCCTCGGATAAGTTGAGTATTATTTCCTTTATGTATAAATGTAGGCTCTTGGTTAAAATTAAAGTAATTAAAAGAGTTATCTTTGATACAAGAGCTGTTGCCTGCTGGAGGCATCATGGATGCTGTCGCTCGCTAGAATAGGAATTATTTGTTAGCAAGAGCGACGTTCCCAGCCCCTTTGCGCTTAAATATTAGCTACTTAGCTTATTTAGGAATTCTGTTATGATGCGTTAGTAGTGTGCCTGGCGAAGTTTTGCCTAGGCTGCCAACACTAGTATTCGTAGGCTAGCGGTTGGCCTATGTACTTCCTGCATGATAATTAGTCTTCCAAGTGTGATTTTATTGTTTTAAGCGTTAGGCAACGTTATACATATTAGCCCTTTTTCGAGTACTTTCCAAGATAGTATTGGTGGGAGTTTCGGTGAATTAGGTAATCGATTCTCTTAGTGCCTAGGCTAGGTTGTCTTAGGTCATTATAATATTATCTGTGTCCCCGTTTGCTCCCTTCTCTTCGGGGAAGAGGCAAACCCTTTCCCTCTGTTTAAGCCCTAGGCTTAACTCTAGTGGTTTGTTTGAATTAATTTTCAAATATATCTATGATGGAGTAGTACTGTACCTTCCCGTTCCATCTGAATTGGTTCAGAGGGGGACAGTACAACAGTGTTTAGTCTGAGCCCGGGTTTGTCTGGCATGGGGCAGAGTCTCCCTTGCTGATTGACTCGGGCATTAAGGGTTATCCCCTTGGTCCACCTTGTTGGGTTCCAGTAGTGATCCCTTCACTCGGTGACTCATCAGACTGTCCTCTTGCCGTTCCGGTCTCGGGATATGTTCCCTTTCCTGGAAGAGCAATTCCTTCCTTGCCGTGGTTTTAGGGAGGCAGCCAGTAGTGCCGGCCTCCCTCTCGGGTCTTTCTCTGACTGAGATGAACTGTCTTAGTTGGGAATGACCCTTAACCAAGGCAAGGTTGGATAGGACCCTCTGTCCTTCCCTTCTATTTTCCGTTCCTTGTGTCAGTCGTCCGCATCCTTACCTAGCCTAGGTTAGGATGAGGAACTGACGTGGTCTCCTGTCGGCCGGCAGAGTGTGCCGACCGGCAGAGACCATTCCTTCGAGTGCTGCCCGGTCCTTTCTTGGTCCCTCCATCGCTGCCGTCTGTAGATTCAGTAGGCAGAGGTTAGGAAGCTTGACTTAGTGTCTCCCCTTCCTTTCGGCACTCTTTCGGGTGCCGGGCTCAGAGACTCATAGTCTCTTAACCCGG
The DNA here is from genome assembly GCF_036898095.1 of Palaemon carinicauda. NCBI lineage: Eukaryota > Metazoa > Arthropoda > Malacostraca > Decapoda > Palaemonidae > Palaemon > Palaemon carinicauda. The sequence continues at coordinate 28,178,243 of NC_090736.1, forward strand.
CACTCATTCTGTTGTCTTCGTATGTGTTGTCCTTGCCGTCTGCCGGCCTACAGGCCGGCCGTCGGTGGGGAGGGGTGTTCTCCAGTTCTCTTGCTGTCGGTCGGCGATGGTTATATACCTTTGCCGGCCGGTCTCTTGCTCATCTGCCGGCCACTACAAGTGGGGCCGGCAGCCGAGCGCTGCCTAGTGTGGGGGCCAGCCGGCAGGGTTTGTTTACTGCTGCCGGCCGGCCTGTGACACTGCCCAGTCAGCCGGCCACTAAGAATGATGGCCGGCAACGCAGTGCAAACCGGGTGGCTGCGGACCGGCAACCACTGCCGGCCGGTTCAGGCATGGGATCTGGAGTTCTCCCCAATAAGGGTGATCTGATGTTGTGTACTTGAGATCTACCTTTCGAAAAACGGGGGGGGGGGTGGTGCTGACCGGCAATAGCCGGCTGGCACACCACCCTCAGGTACTGTATCAGTCCTCTCTTGGTGGTATATTCAACCAAGGGAGTTCATGATGTAGTAGGTTACAACACTGTCTTTTCTATCTTACTTGTGTTACTGGTGCAATCACTTGGTGTCGCCTTACAAGGATAAAAGATAATTCTTTTATCCCTGGCCGGAATGGTAATATTTTATCTTAGGTGTGAGCTACACCTAATTTCCTTTGGAAATACGTTCTCTGGTTATTCTAGTAAAGACTAACTATGTGACTTTGGCTGGTGGGCTTCCACAGGTGTTTGTGTGGGTTTCACAAGTAGGTGTCTTTCCCTTATTCTTGTTGAATACTCATTTGTTACATGTGAATTGAAATTCACTTGATATTCATGGAAATTTTTCTTCTTTTACAGGAGGAGCATCCGAAGTGTGATAGTGTCTTCTGCAATGTCCGCAGTAAGAACTTTTGCGGACATGTCTCGTGTAGGAGGCACGCGGCTTGTGCAGCCTCCAATGATGACCATCGTTACTGGGATCCGCAGGTATGTGCTGTATGTACTAACCTGCTATCAGAGGCTTTTGAATCCCCTAGGTCGGCGGAGTCAAGAGATGCAGCGAGGGAGAGGCTTCGCTTATGGGTAAGGGGTTTTCAGAAAAACACCACTGGACCTTATCTTCCTAACGAGAAGATGAGGGCATACCTTTTTCCCAAGGCTTCCCCTGATGCTGTTGTTCCCCAGCCTCGGCCGGAGATCCCTCTGGTCCAGATTCCAGTGGAGGAGGATGTCGCTGATGCCATGCAGGACATCCAGTTGGACGACAAGATGTCCGACTTGTCCGATCGTGCGGAGCAGGATCTCCTCGCAGAGGGCGAGGAGGAGGATCGAGATCCTATTGCCGTGGAGGAAGAGGTTCCCGTATCATCAGACGTGCCGGTTCAGGTCTCTGAACCTATCCCCTCTACCTCGTCCGCTCTTCCAGAAGAGCTAGGACAGGCTCTCTCTTCCATCGTTGGTATGATCCAACAGATGCAGAGGGAGAATAATCAGAAGGCCGCTACTTTGGAGCTCCAGATGCAGAAGATCACAGCATCACGTGGACCTCCAAAGAGGCTCAACGTTAAGGACCTTCCTCTGTGCTCGGATGCCAACCCGTGGAGATATGCCGAGCACATGCCGATGACGATTGGGAAGATCGTCATGTCGGAGAAACTGGGCTCAGTTCCCCTTGAGGAGGTGGAATTCTGGCCCAGTAGAGGGGCCTACCCGGACTGTTATGTCCGTTTGAAGAAGGAGCCGGCCTCGAAGGAGGAGACGGAACCAAAGGAGGTGATTATCCTGGATCACTCCAAGGCTCAAGCCACTTTAACAGCTGCTTTAAAGGAAAGGGGGTTCTCAAACTCAAAAGTTGCCGCTTTGAGTAAGAAGCACCCCTCCTTTGTATCCTCCCCGGCTAGGGCCTTCCCCTTTATGCAAAAGGGGTTTGCGGCCGTCATGAAGGCGGTTGAAGCTGGCAAGCCGTGTCCGTCTTTGGAGGAATGTAAACCTCTATCGTTGGCATTGCCGCTGGACAATAAGGACTGGAAGGAGGTGCACCTTACTGTCTCGGTTGGGAAGTTGGACGCCGACATTGCAGGTCAGCAGTTCGGCGAAAACCTTCCCAAGTTGTCGGAATTCCTTCTACGGAGGGAATTGGACACAAAGGAGCGCCTGGCAGCCTCGATGTCTCTCCAGACCAACATGGAGACGATGGCTAGCGACCCCAAGATGCCAGAGATGTTCATGGTAATGGCCAAAATTCATCTGGCCACAGTAACCAAGGACCTCTATTGCTTTGTCAAAGCAAGGAGGGCCTGTAGGGAGTTTGTGTTCGCCTCGGCCACAGTGAGGCATGAACCCAAGAGGCTAATTTCATCCAGCATCTGGGGGTAAAGATCTCTTTCCCAAGGACGTGGTCAAAGAGATCGTGGACAAGGCAGCCACTGAGAACCGCAATCTTCTCCTGAAGTGGGGCCTGTCCCTTAAGAGGAAGTCTTCTCCGGATGAAGGCCCTCAGCCGAAAGGAAAGGCGAAGAAGTCAAGGTTTTCCTCCCGTCCAGCCAAGTCCTTCAAACCGCAAAGACAACAGCAGCAGCAGCCAGCTTTGCCTCCGGTACCACAACTGGTAGCCCAGACCCCGACCACCTTCCAATGGGTACCCCAAGCCATGTCATCAGCTTCCCCGGCATTCAATCCCGTGTTCGAGGGACAGTCAACCACGTTTCGTGCAAGACCCAGAGGAGCAGCTAGAGGGTCATCAAGACGCCCCTCTAGGGGACGAGGATTCAGAGGTGGTCGCGGCCAGGGAGGCAAGACTGTAGGGCAGTCAAAGTGAAGTGTCGCCGGTAGGTGGGAGACTTCAGTATTTCCGGGATCGCTGGACCTTCGATCCCTGGGCCCACAGCCTTCTCAAAAATGGACTGGGTTGGAGTTGGTACAGTACTCCGCCCCAGTGCCCTCAATTTTTCCAACACTCCACCCCCGTTTTGGAGGAGTACATCCAAGATCTGTTGGAGAAAAAGGTGATCAGGAGGGTAAAGTCCATCAAGTTCCAAGGGAGGCTGTTTTGTGTTCCCAAGAAAGACTCGGGGAAACTCAGAGTCATTCTGGACTTGTCACCACTCAACAAGTTCATAGTGAACCACAAGTTCAAGATGTTAACGTTACAACACATAAGGGCCTTACTGCCCAAGAGGGCATATACCGTCTCCATCGATTTGTCAGACGCATATTGGTACGTTCCAATAAGTCGCCGTCTCTCCCCCTACCTAGGATTCAAGCTAAAACAAAAACTTTATGCTTTCAGGGCGATGCCCTTCGGACTAAACATAGCCCCAAGGATCTTTACGAAGCTTGCGAGCGCAGCTCTCAAACAGTTAGGCCTAAAAGGGTTCCAGGTAGTAGCCTACCTGGACGATTGGTTGGTGTGGGCAGCATCCAGAGCAGAATGCTTGCAAGCTTCCCTACAAGTGATTCAGTTCCTGGAATATCTAGGCTTCATGATCAACAGAAAGAAGTCTCGTCTTTCTCCAGCTCAGAGGTTCCAGTGGTTGGGAATTCACTGGGATCTAGTGTCACACCGTCTTTCCATCCCGATGTCAAAGAGGAAGGAAATAGCGGGGTCTGTCAGGAGACTTCTAGGTTCCGAGAGGATATCAAGACGCGAACAAGAGAGGGTTTTGGGCTCTCTTCAGTTTGCATCAGTAACAGACCCAGTGCTAAGAGCACAGCTAAAAGATGCAGCGGGAGTATGGAGAACCTTTGCATCGAAAGAGCGAAGGGACTTGAAGAGACCGGTCCCACTTCGACTACGTTCTCTTCTCAGACCGTGGTCTCAAGCCAGTCGTCTAAAGAGGTCTCTACCTCTTCAGCCACCCCCCCCCCCGTCAGTGACAATCCACACAGACGCCTCAAAGGTAGGGTGGGGGGGGTCACTCCCATCGGAAAAAAGTGCAAGGGACCTGGTCCAAGCTATTTGGGACCTTTCACATAAACTTTCTAGAAGCTATGGCAGTGCTTCTTACCCTGAAGAAAGTATCCCCACGTCACTCGATCCATGTAAGGTTGGTACTGGACAGCGAGGTGGTAGTGAAATGTCTGAATCGGCGGGGATCGAGATCCCCACCTCTCAACCAGGTAATGTTAGCCATATTCCGACTGGCGGAGAAGAAGAAGTGGCACCTGTCAGCAGTTCACCTTCAAGGAGTCCGGAATGTGACCGCGGACGCTCTATCCAGGGTTACACCGATAGAGTCAGAATGGTCCCTAGACGCAGGATCATTCTCTTTCATCTTGAGACAAGTCCCAGAACTGCAGATAGACCTCTTCGCGACGAAGGACAACAAGAAGCTGCCGAAATATGTGTCCCCATACGTGGACCCCTTGGCAGAAGCAATAGATGCGATGTCCCTCGATTGGAACAGATGGTCCAGGATCTACCTGTTTCCCCCTCACAACCTGATGTTGAGGGTCCTCAACAAACTGAGATCCTTCAAGGGAGTAGCAGCAATAGTGGCCCACAAGTGGCCGAACAGTGTATGGTTCCCTCTAGCTCTGGAACTACGACTGAAGTTTCTACCACTCCCGGACCCAGTTCTGTCCCAGCAAGTCCAGAAGTCGACTGTCTACGCTTCATTACAGAAAACCCGAACCCTGCAGCTCATGATTTTCTCTCCCTAGCGGTGAAGAAACGGTTCGGAATCTCGAAAGATAGCATCGACTTCCTGGAAGAATACAAGTGTAAGTCTACTAAGAGGCAGTACGAATCTGCATGGAAGAAATGGGTAGCCTTTGTCAAAGATAAGAACCCGCACGAGATCTCTACGGAGTTCTGCCAATCCTTCTTCATTCACCTCCACGGACAGGGGCTGGCAGCTAACACAATTTCTACATGTAAGTCAGCTCTAACAAGACCCATTCTATATGCCTTCCAGGTAGACCTCGCTAACGAGATGTTTAATAAGATCCCAAAGGCCTGTGCTAGGCTTAGACCATCAGCTCCTCCAAAGCCTATTTCATGGTCGTTAGACAAAGTCCTTCATTTTGCCTCATTACTAGATAATGAGGAATGTGCGTTGAAGGACCTGACTCAAAAAGTGATCTTCCTTTTTGCCCTTGCTTCTGGGGCCAGAGTTAGTGAGATTGTGGCCCTCTCGAGAGAGGAGGGCCGAGTTCAGTTCCTGGATGGGGGAGAACTGAACCTGTTTCCGGACCCTACGTTTCTCGCTAAGAACGAGTTGCCCACCAACAGGTGGGGTCCCTGGAGAATCTGCCCTCTGAAAGAAGATGCATCTCTATGTCCCGTAGAATGCCTAAAGGTCTATCTTCGTAGAACTTCAGACTTCCATGGGGGCCAACTATTCAGAGGAGAAACATCGGGCTCGAATTTATCTTTAAATCAGCTTAGGGCGAAAATTACATATTTTATTCGCAGAGCGGATCCTGACAGTTCACCCGCAGGTCATGATCCGAGGAAAGTTGCTTCATCCTTAAACTTCTTTAACTTTATGGATTTTGAACACCTTCGTTCATACACTGGCTGGAAGTCTTCCAGGGTATTCTTTCGCCACTATGCTAAGCAAGTGGAGCAGCTAAAGAGGTCTGTGGTAGCAGTTGGTTGCGTCCTTAACCCTGCTGTTTAACTCTGCGAGCTACAGCGGAATCATTTGGGACTTTGATTCTTGGGTGAGTGGTTAGTTATATGCGTTGATATAACTGGTAGTGAAGGCTCTGAGAGCCCACAGTGACTGTTCCAACGTTATGGTGATGGTAGCACAAGTACAGACAGGTGTGCCAAGCGTTTGCTAACGCTATTGTCAGCAAAGTAGTAACATGGACGTTAAGTTTGATACGGGGTATGTGCAAGTGACATATATGTTTTCTTTCAGATAACCATTCATCCATACACTACAGTACTTGTGTAAATTGTTGGTCATCCACCTAGCATATGTACATATTTATGGTGACCATGTCTATTTATTGTTTCTCAATAAACTTGTTCTCGGGAACCTTGCGTCTCCTTCACCTATTTTGATTTCATATTAATTTTTGAGCATTTAGCCTATGTATATTAATCGGGGATATCTATAATAGCCTATTCCTTAATGCAAAGCCTTGTTACACTGGTTTATACTTTCCTTAGCATAAAGGACTCCACCCCTTTCTGAGGACGGGTGGTAGCAGCAAGTTTAATCCTACGCAGATATAACCTTTTGTCTAATTTTACTTCGACCAGGGT
>NC_090736.1:28191942-28196942 GCF_036898095.1 Palaemon carinicauda
CTCGTCATATGCCATTTTCAACCTTTCCTGATATTTACTTTTTACCCCCGGTTTTATTAGCTCTTCAACCCTCACTAGCTCCCTTTTACATCCACCTACTCTATTCCCCCACTCTTTTGCTACAACTAATTTTCCTTCCACCAAAAAATGATCAGACATACCGTTAGCCATACCCCTAAACACGTGCACGTCTTTCAATCTTCCAAACATTCTTTTCGTTATCAACACATAATCCATTAATGCCCTTTCTACTACTCTTCCATTTGCCACTCTTACCCATGTATACTTATTTTTATCTTTCTTTTTAAAAAAGCTAGCACTTATTACCATCTCTTGTTCAACACACATATCTACCAGTCTCTCACCACTCTCATTTTCACCTGGTACGCCATACTTTCCAATGACACCTTCTACCTCTCCAGCGCCCACTCTAGCATTTAAGTCACCCATAACAACTACATAATTCCTTCTACCCAGTCCTTCTACACACCTAGTTAATTCATTCCAGAACTCATTCCGCTCTCCTTCACTTTTCTCACTACCTGGCCCATACGCACTGACAAACGCCCAACATTCCCTACCCAACCTAACCCTTACCCACATTAACCTAGATGATATCTCCTTCCATTCCACTACTTTACCTGTCATCCATTCACTCAGCAATAAAGCCACACCAGCTCTCGCTCTTCCCCTTTCAATCCCAGACACTCTACCAGACATTTCACCAAACATCACTTCACCCTTTCCTTTCATCTTTGTCTCACAAAAGGCCAATACATCCATCCTTCTACTTCTAAACATACTTCCAATCTCACATCTTTTACTCTCTATCGTACTACATCCACGCACATTCAAACACCCCAAAACTAGAGTGCGGGGAGCAGTCACTCTCCCCCCAGCTCCATCTCTTTGATGATGTCTCACAGGAATTTCAATTCAGGAGAGGGGGTTCCCAGCCCCCTCGTCCCGTCCCTTTTAGTCGCCTCTTACGACACGCAGGGATAACGTTGGCGCTATTCTAATTGTTTTATGCCCCCGCGGCCATATATATATATATATACATATATATATATATATATATATATATATATATATATATATATATATATATATATATATATATATCCATACATACATATCTCTATATATATATATATATATATTATATATATATATATATATATATATATATACTTATATATATATATATATATATATATATATATATATATATATATATATATATATATATCTATAATATATATATATATATATATATATCCATACATACATATCTATATATATATATATATATATATATATATATATATATATATATATATATATATATATATATATATATATATATATATATATATATATATATATATATTTATATATATATATATATATATATATATATATATATATATATATATGTGTGTATATATATATATATATATATATATATATATATATATATATGTACATATATAATATTTCTTTTTTTTTTACTTGCCAAGTTACAACCCTATTTGTGTTCGATTTATCGGAGTCCAGACATGGATGGTTATAAATGAAAGGTTTGGGATTCACTGACCGGTGTTGAAGTAGCCGGATCCTGCATGGTGAGGAGGAGGTATGCTGTCTGTTTAGTTCGCCACTCACCTGGCTGAAGTGGGGTCATTTCATTCATAAAAAATACCTGAAGTATATGGTCTATTTAATTGTAGCACCTCTTTGGCCCACATTTTGAGGTTCCTTACCTCTAGCATCAGGGGCTTTTTGACTTCTTATTTTGAGGTGCCTTACTTCTAGAATTTGAGGTTCTTTGACCTCTATTTTGAGGTGCCTTATCTCTAGCATTAGGGCTTTTTTACCTCTATTTTAGGTGCTTTAACTTTAGCTTCATGACCTCTATATTTTTAGGTCCCTTATCTCTAGCATTAGGGGCTTTTTACCCCTACTTCCAGGTGCCTTTAGAGGCTCTATGACCTCTATATCGAGGTGCCTTACCTCTAGCATTAGGGACTTTTTGACCTCCTATTTTGAGGTTCCTTATCTCAAGCTTTAGAGGCTTTTTACCTCTTATTTTGAGGGGCCTTTTCTCTAGCATTAGGAGCTTTTTTACCTCTATTTTTAGGTGTCTTAATTTTAGATTTAGGGGCTTTATGACCTCTATTTCTAGGTTCCTTACCTCTAGCATTATGGGCTTTTTTACTAATATTTTAAGGTGCCTTATCTCTAACATTAGAGCCTTTTTTACCTCTATTTATAGGTGCACTATCTCTATCACTAGGAGCTTTTTTTACCTCTATTTTTATGCGCCTTATCTCTAGCATTAGGGGCCTTTTGACCTCTGTTTTGAGGTGCCTTATCTATAGCGTTAGGGATTTTATGACCTCTATTTTAAGGTGCCTTATCTTGAGCATTAGGGGCTTTTAGACTTCTGATTTTAGGTGCCAGGTGCCTTACCTCTAGCATTAGGGGATTTTTTTTACCTATATTTTGAGGTGCCTTATCTCTATTATTAGAATCTTTTTTACCTCTGTTTTTAGGTGCCTTACCTTTAGCTTTGGGGGCTTTATGACCTTCGATCAAAGGGATTAACCGGTGATGAAGTGTGGGACAGAGGTAGATGGAGAACGCTGGCCAGAAAAATCGACCCCACATAAAAGTGGGAAAAGACGCACACAAAGAAGAACAAGATGACCTCTATTTTTAGGTACCTTATCTCTAGCATTAGGGGCTTTTTGATCTCTGATTTTGAGGTGCCTTATCTCTAGCCTCTAGCATTAGGGGTTTTTGGACATTATTTTGAGGTGCCTTATCTCTAGCATTAGTGGCATTTTGACCCATATTTTGAAGTACCTTGTCTCTAAAATTAGGAGCTTTTTTACCTTTATCTTTAGGTGCCTTATCTCTAGCATTAGAGTTTTTTTACCCGTATTTCAAGGTGCCTTATCTCTAGCATTAGGTGCTTTTTTACCACTATTTTAGGTGCCTTATCTCTAGCATTAGAGGTTTTTTTACCTGTATTTCAAGGTGCCTTATCTCTAGTGTTAGTCTTTTTTTCACTCGATTTTAAGGTGCATTACTTCTAGCATTAAAGACCCTTTGACCTCTATTTTTAGGTGCCTTATTTATAGTAGTAAGGACTTTTTTACCTCTATTTTGATATGCATTACCTCTAGCATTAGAGGCTCTTTGACCTCTAGTTTTAGGAGACTTATATATAGCATTAGGGGCTTTTTGACCTCTATTTGTAAGAGCCTGATATATAGCATTATGGGCTTTTTGACCTCGATTTTGAGGTGCATTACTTCTATTATTAGAGGCTCTTTGACCTCTCTTTTTTTGGTGCCTTATTTATAGCATTAGGGGCTTTTTTTATCTCGATTTTGAGGTCCATTACTTGTAGCATTAGAGGCTCTTTGACCTCTATCTTTAGGTGCCTTATTTATAGCATTAAGGGATTTTTTACCTCGATTTTGAGATGCATTATTTGTAGCATTAGAGGCCCTTTGGCCTCTATTTTTATGTGCCTTATTTATAGTATCAGGGACTTTTGAACCTCGATTTTGAAGTGCATTACTTCTAGCATTAAAGGCTCTTTGACCTCTATCTTCAGGTGCCTTATTTATAGCATTAAGGGCTTTTTGACCTCGATTTTGAGGTGCATTACTTCTAGCATTAGAGGCTCTTTACCTCTCTTTTTAGGTGCCTTATTTATAGCATTAGGAGCTTTTTTACCTCGATTTTGAGGGGCCTTACTTTTAGCATTAGAGGCTCTTTGACCTCTATTTTTTAGGTGCCTTATTTATAGCATTAGAGGTTCTTTGACCTCTATTATAGGAGCCTTATCTATAGCATTAGGGGCTTTTTGACCTCGATTTTGAGGTCCATTACTTGAAGCATTAGAGGCTCTTTTACCTCTATTTTTAGGTTCCTTATTTATAACATTAGGACCTTTTTAACCTCTATTTTTATGTGCCTTATTTCTAGCATTAAGGTTTTATAACCTCTATTTTGAGGTGCCCTATTTCTAGCATTAAGCGTTTTTTTACCTCTCTTTTTAGGTGCCTTATTTCTAGCATTAAGGGGTTTTTACCTCTATTTTGAGGTACCTTATTTCTCGTATTAGCGGCTTTTTTACCTTTATTACAAGGTGACCTACCCCTAGCATTAAAGGTTATTTTACGTCTTCGTTTGAAGGCTCTTCGTTGCTGTTCTCTTCTGTCTGTTCTAGTTTTTCATGATCGTTAGGTTTTTTGTTTTCCTTTGATATTTTAGCTTCCAGTTTCCTTAGTTCGTTCATTTCCTTCCTGATTTCAACGTATTCTTTCTTAGTTTGTTAGTTGCCTTCTATATTTAAAGAAAGATTTCAGTGCCGTGTGTCTTCATTCCGTCAGATTCCTCAGAGAAATCGATGGCATCCATGTCTTTGTCCATGAGGGCGATGGGTAAAGACCGGAATGCTATAAATTTTCTCTTCATACGTCATCAAGCTAAAGCAAACGATGAGCAACACAATATATTTACCAATACGACCTGGATATGTCCTTTCTTCAATGTCGAATTTTGGGACTATCCTGTTGAAGAACCACAAGTCGCTCACCGTTCAGTTGGACCATTCAGTCTCCGTCCTTATTTCCTTAGTTCCAATGGCCTCCAAAAGCCCCAGCAAAGGATCATTCAAGGCCCGAATATTATGTTCTTCAAAGCTCGACAAGTTCTGCAGCAACCACCAAAACCAGCTGTAGGTGAAGGTGTTCCGAAGAGCCTCCTGTTGATCCTGTTGTTGTAATACACAATTCTCACAGTCAGCTTCCTGTTCCAAAAATAGCCATTAACAATGTTCACTGCTTTACAGGCTTAGTTTGAAAAAAAGAGATCAGGTCTTCAGGAGTCATTTGAATTTCAAGGCGGAGCCGTTCAGAACTGCTCCGTGAAGATTCTGTTCTGGAGTCATTTAGAACTCCATGCTAAGTTTACGGCTA